>NC_080671.1:208238992-208321492 GCF_030247195.1 Topomyia yanbarensis | reverse complement strand
CGGAATTTTGGACTGCAGTTTTTGAATTTTCTAGTTGTTTAATTGTTTGATTTTTCAGTTGCACTTATTAACATTAGTAACAGTTATACAATGCTTTGTCAAGTGATGTTATGCAGCAAAGTTAGTGTGATGCAGCTTGGCCACACAGCTGAGGCCAAGTTTCCGCTGGAGAACGTGTTTGTAAATCATCCGTTGAAAGTGCAATCAAATCTGTTCCACTCGTTCGTCTGGTTTACTCAAACATGGGTTATGGCTAGTTTAAAGCCGACTAAGCGGCAGTGAAGATGGATAACGCACATAAATGCAATGTAACGTTGCTACGGATGTAGTACTTTGATATTTTGTATAAATGATAAGCTTAGGCACAATCACAGTGCGTTTTTGTGGATACCTAGTTACTACAGATCAAATCGATACCGCTCAGTCGGCTTACCCAGTACCTGGTCAAACCATTCGCAATTTGATTCGGAATCCTGAATGAATTCAATATGGAATCCAGTTGAAAGGCAACAACCGATTCCGAAACCTACTGAGTCAGAATAGGTTATTGCATTTGAGCTAAGTCGAAATACTTATTGAATTCATTCAAGATACCGAACCGGTTTCGGAATCGGTTTGATTGAGTATATTTGAGTAAACCGAAGGCGTTAGTACCCTCTAAGAACGGTTGGTTTCAAAATCGTCCAATAAAGGACGTTCGTTGGACCAATTTGTACAACGTCCAAATAACCGTTCAGCAAACGTCCATCGTTGGACCCGTGTTGAACGGTTTTGCAACAATTTTTTGGACGTCTTAGTGGGTATAAAGGGGCGCAAAGAGTGTGCAGAGAGGGAAGCCAAAAAAGTCTACTTATCGAGCAAAATTGCTACAAAGACGGATTCCAATTGTGCACGATAGGTAGACTTTTTTGACTTCACTCTTTGCGCAATTGTTCTCTATAAACTGTGGAGTAAACCGGACAAATAAGTGAATCACAGGTTGGTTTGCACATCCGCCAGCGGGTTTGATAACACCTCTTCAGGTGGACTGTCAGCGGCTTTGTGCAGCTTGGTATCCTTCGCTGCGACTATGTGGTCCAGCCACACAACGCTAGCTTTGCTGCATAGCATCACTGGCAGAGCACTACGTCACTGTTACTAGTGTTATTAAGCACATTTGAGGAATGATAAATTCAATAATTTGTAAATTCAAAAACTGAACGAAATTCTAAAACAGGATAAATTATGTACATTATAAAAATCAGAAATACAAGACGTTGAGCGAAAAATTTATAGTTTTTTGAAAGAAAAAGACAGAAGTAACAAAAATATATAAATTGCTTGCTAAAAATATCTAAAATTCAAGATATCTGTAATCAAAAATTTAAAAATTTTGAGATTAGAGAATTCCAATAACAACAACAAACATCCACAAAAATTAAAAAAATTTAATATTCCAAAATTAAACAATGTTATAATTAAAAAAGTCTAAAATTAAAAAAAATCAAATCTTCAAAAATTCAGGAAAGTTGAAGAATTCAAATGTTAAAAATTATAAACTTCAAAAATCAAAATGTTCAAAAAGTAAGACCCAAAAATTCAGGAACACAATTCATGTAATGCAATTCAAGTATTACAAATTCAATAGTTCAATAGTTCTAAAATACAAAGATGCAAAAATTCCAAATCAAATTAATACAACCACAATAAAAATACAAATACAAAAAGAAAAAATACAGAATTACTAAAATTCAAAAGCACTAAAATACAAAAAAATGAAAAGCCCTTTTAGCACAAATTTCTCAAATTCAAAAAATCAAAAATTGAAGACATCAAAAATTCAGAAATTCGAATATTCGAAAATTCAAGAATTCGAAGATTTTTTAAATCCAAAAATTGAAAAAGAAATAAAAATTCAAAGATCCGGTTATTCAAAGGTTCAGAAATTTAAAAACTCGAAAAATCAATGATTAAAACATGCAAAAATTTGAAAATTCTGGTTTCAAAAATTCAATAACTCCAATATTCAATTATTAAAAATTCCAAAATTCGAAGAGCAAAGAATTCAAAAATTCTGTTATTCAGAAATTCAAATTCAAACATTCAAATATTAAAAAATATCAAGAATTCAGCAATTAAAAAATTCTTGTATTCTAAAATTAAAAACTTCTGTAATTCAACGCAAAACAACACAAAAATTTACAAACGCAAAAACACAAAAATACAACAAAAACAAAATACAAAAATATATAAATGCAAAAATTCAAAGGATCAATAAATTAAAAATTCAAGATAACAAAATACTAAATATTCAGAAATTGAAAAAATCATAAATTCGAGTATTCAAAAGTTGAAAAAGTCAAAGATTCAAAAATTCAAGAATATGAAAATTTTAGAAATTTCAATAACCAAAAATTCAATATTTCTGTCCGGGGATGGGTGTAGCGTAGTTGGTAAATCGATTGCCTTGTACGCAGCGCACCTGGGTTCGAGTCCCGACCCCACACATAGGGTTAGAAATTTTTCATAAGAGATTTTTCTAACCCGAACAGGCGAATGACCTTAAGGTTAAAACCTCTATAATCGAAATAAAAAAAATCAATATTTCGAAAATTCAACCATTCAAAAATTCTAATGTCTAAAATTAACCCTCTTGTGCCCAAATTTTTATTTGGCTTGAAAAAACTTTTGTATGTGGGTTTCGTGATGAGAAAAAAACGAAAATAATATTGATAATTCATGTAAGCAATAGATTTTTCATTAAAGCCTTAAAATAAGTAGGCCGCATAGAGGCGGTGCTGGGCACCTGGGTGAATAAAAAACAAAAACTTTTTTCTTCTAGTTTCTTCAACAAGCGAATTCAGATGGTTTATATTTTGGACTCCATCAGAACGCAAATTATCCAAGCTAAGGAGTATTTCTCTAGTGCTTTGGTTGTTTAATTATTGACTTCTAATTTATAGTAGGGGAGACCAGTGTCTGCTGGCAATGGTTTGACCTATCATGTTTTAATTTTTAATTTAAGAAGATCGTGTAAAAGAAAATTCGCAGATTCTTCAGGTGAAATTCCGAAGTAAACAAACAAAAAAGAACAAACTTTGTTTGGGGTTACGTACATTGTATATACGCCTCTGAAAGCTCTTTTCGCGCGCTATCAAAAAAACTAGTCATTCGTAGAATAGCTTTGAACTAGCTCCAAATAACAAAAATGCTGAAATTTAAAAACTTCACCTAGGGTAATGAGCCTATTTTCGCCCTAACCATGTGAAGCCGGTGGTTAGAGCAGCGTTAGCCATCTTTGTTCAACGTATTAGAAAGCAAAGATACTGATGCCAATGCATACGCATTGCATCAATTGTATTCCAAGTAATTAATGAAATGGTGAGGCACCCTCCCTAATACGACTAAAATGGGCTCTTCACGCTAATATGCTCAAAGACTTAACGATTAACGTGAACGAAACAGAATGTAATGCAACATAAGTACATGGGAGAATGTATTACACAGTACTTGAAGTGCATGACTATAAACAGCGCCATATGTCTAATACAAAAGGAGAAAAAAAGATTTCGCCAACTTACCCCAGACTCCCCTAAATATAATTAAATGATAAGGACATCCATATTCTAACAGCAGCATTCACCCAAAGATTTTAAAACATGCTTCTTTTCAGCTAAAATTGCACATAAAGCTAGTTTCGGTATGATAAGTAATCACAAAAGACTGAAATTTTTTTCGCCCAGGTGCCCAACACCGCCTTTAGGCGGGCAAAGTCTTTTACCAAAAAAGCAAAACTTCCGAATTATTCCACTAAACCAATTCACATCTACAGTAAAATGCTACTAACATGCTACTCAAAAAAATTTTTTTGGTTACTAAAATTTACAAAAATAGTTAAAATTTGTTTAATGAAGATTACCACTAAACACAAAATAGTTTTTTTTTCACATTTTCATCGAATTTTCAACTTTGAGCTTCAATTGCCTTTAACAGAAAAGTACGATTATTGAAACAATGTGTGTGTATGAAAGGTGTGAGCGTTGGGAAGAAATACTACTGCGGATGACAACATACAATCATGTTTTAGTAGTTTTAATTAGATTTTTAAAGAGACCGCCTAGAGGCGGTGTTGGGAACTAGAGGGTTAAAAACCTCGAAAATTTATAAAAATCCGATATTGAAAAATTCTTAAGTTCAAAAATTCAAATTTCAGAAAAAAAAACAAAATATATAAATCCAGAAATTCAAAAACTCAATAATGCAAACATACTACAATACAGAAATACTAAAATTCTAAAAACATAAAAATTTCAAAAATACAAGAATCCATAAACACAAAAACTATAAAAATACAGGGATACAAAAATACAAAAAGTACAAAAATACAAAAAGTAAAAAAATGCTAAAAATACAAAAATATTCAAATACAGAAATACAACAATACAAAATTACTAAAATTCAAAAATGAAACAATACAGAAATACAAAAACCATAAATACCATAATACAAAAATACTGAAACACAAAAATACAAAAGCACAAAAAGACGGAAAATACTACAATATAAAAAAAATCAAAAATTCGGAAGTACGAAAATATTGTGTATTTACTCGAAAGCTGAAAGCAAATATGTATTTGGCAAAAAGTAAGTGTTCGAATACAGGGGATGCGTGAATGGTGTCTGCTGTTTCGCGTTGTATGAGGTATTGAATCATTACAATTCACATATATGTCTGTAGAAAAAGCAATACTTTCAAAATGCTTACAATGAAATTTAATATGAATATAATTTATTTCCTAGAATAATGCTTTTATTGATAATGCTTCTCATAATTGCCGGTATTGTCACCCCCGTGCGGTAGAATTCAAACCAAAACAATCATCACTCACTGGCGGCTGTTTCATTCATTTCGTATAGTCTAATTCATGCGTGGTTGTGTTAGTGCGACAGTTGAGGTTAAATGTTGTTGGACCTTGGGGGTTGAGGTTAAGTTAGCTGAAGGATAACACACTCATTCCACGCCTTTATGCACTACTCGACCGAACGAATACTTTAACCGTCCGTGTTCAGATAGAGATTAAACGCACAATATAAAGATTCAAAAATACAGGAATACTAGAATACAAAACATGCAAAATACAAAAATACAACAATACTATACCACAAAAATACAAAAATTCAAAAATACAAAAACACAACAATACAAAAACACAATAATATAAAAATACGAGAACACAAAAATACCAAAATACAAAAATACAAGAGCATAAAAATATAAAAATACAAAAAATTCAATGATACAAAAAAACTAATATAAAAATACAAGAATACAAAAATACTCAAATACAGAAATACAACAATCCAACAAAACAAAAATACAAATATATATATAAATACGAAAGTGCTAAAATAGGCAAATACAAAAATTTTAAAATACAAAAATAAGAAAATGCAAAAATACAACAATGCAATAATAGAACACATACAAAAACACAAAGATGCAAAATCACAAAAATATAAAAACTCTAAATCACAAAAATACCAAAATACAAAAAACAAAAGAGTAAAAAAAACGAAAATACAAATATACGAAAATACAAAAATACGATATTACTAATACCAGAATACAAAAATACTGAAACAAAAAAAAACGAAATGCAAAAATACGAAAATATGAAAATACAAAAATTCAATAATGCAAAAATACAAAATTACAACAATACAAAAATGCTAAAAATCCAAGAATAAAATAATGCAAAAATACTCAAATACAGAAATACAACAATCCAACAATACATCAATTTAATACTACAAAAATAACAAAATACCAAAATACGAATATACTAAAATACAAAACTACGAATACGAAAATACAAAACTTAAAAATTACAAAAACACAAGAATATAAAAATACAAAATCACAAAACTATAAAACACAAAAATTCAAATAAACAAAAATACAAAAACACAAAAATTCATAAACGCAAAAGTTCAAAGGATCAATAAATAAAAAATCAAGAGATGAAAATATCAAATATTCAAAAATCCATAAATTAAATTATTTAGGAATTCAAAAAGTTAGATTCAAAAATTCAATATTTCAAAAATTCATGAATTTTAGAATTTTAGAAATTTCAAAAATTCAATAATTCGAAAGTTCTAACATTCAATCATTTAAAAAATTAAATATAGAAAAATTTCAAAATTTTGAAAATGAAAATTTCAGAAATTCACCACAATACAATACAATACAATAAAAATAAAAATTCAAATTTGAAATGATTCAGAAATGCAGAAATACAAAAATGCAAAAATTAAAAATACAAAAATATGAAGAAACAATAATACAAAAACACAAAAATACAAAAATGCTATAATACAGACAAAAAAATCCAAAATTACGGAAATATAATAACAAAAATGCAATAATTCGGAAAGGTAGAAATACAGAAATACAAAATTTAAAAATACAAAAGTACGAAAACACAAAAATATAATAATACAAAAATAGGAAAACACAAAAATGCAATAAAACCTGTTTTAATCCACCTAGTGGTGTAATTGTGTCTTTCTCATTTATCAAAGCTGGTTACGTATAACATCGAGGAAATGGCTATTACATTGTTATTACACTTGGTAAGTATATATGAGTGCACGACTGCTACGAACCTGATGAGCAACATGTCGACGCTGACACACTTGAGACAAACAAAAATATAATATTTAATTAGCTTAACAGCGCGAGTTCAATGTTGTCTTCACTTTAACATATTTTGAAATGCGCAGTGGTGGGAAAGGGTAGGGGCATAATTAGTGGGAGGGGAGGATGCGTTAGGAAAAACCTAACATATTTGGGGTGAAGGGAATGCGGGTGTGAAGTTGGTCAAAGAGAGGGGGAGGGGGGTGAAGGTAAGAGAGTTGGAAAGGGGTGTGAGAGGAAGGAGGGGTAGATGGGGGGTGCAACTTCATACTATGCCTTCCATTTGAGACTAGGTTAGTGAAAATTGGTTCAGTCATCACCGAAGTGGCTTTAGTTCTGAAATATGTCCGGAACCCGGGACTTCCGGAATTATCGATAGAGGACAATATATTCCAAGAATCTAGGCCAGCGAATTGAAGTATTTTGATGTTCATTTCAATAGATTTTTAAACTATGAGGTGTTATGATTGTACCGGTTTATATGAGAAATTCCTTTGTAACCGCAATAACCAAACTGTAACTCCGGAACCAAAAATCAAGACTGAATGAAATTCAATGGCAGTCAATGGAAGTATTATGTCTTTAATTTGAAATCAAGTTTGTAAAAATCGGTTAAGAGTTCGCTGGAAAATAGGGGGATATTAGCTTAGGAACTTGGCGGGCTCCCCGGGGGCATCAATAACCGTCATAGGTGGCCAATGTGGTCAAAACTACTTTGATTGGTTATTGATATAGAACCGCAAATCCAAGTAATGTTGAACCTATTTGAATATGTATTATATCATTCGGGCATCATGGTGTTACCAGCTTATAAGGGAATTTGCTGTTTGACCGTACTCTTCAATTCGTAACTCCGGAACCGGAAGTCGGATAAACTCAAATTTATATAGCAGCTTATGGGAGCATTATACCGTTTATTTGAAACTAAGTTTATGTAAATCGGTTTAGCCATCTCTGAGAAAATTGAGTTAAATTTTTTGACACACACATATTTATTTATTTATTTATTTAATGTAATTATATCCATCGGACTTTGTAGTCTAAATGGACAGATAGAGTTATAAATAGTTATAAATAACAATACATCTGATAAACTAAAGTAAAACAATATCACATCAAATAAAAACATCAAAGCACAGTAGAGCGGCTAATGTTATTGATGAAGCGCCTGGACAACTCATTAAACTCAAAAAACTCTTCCACTGCGGTGAATGTCCGGGTGCATGCGGTAATCGGTTCGTTGGATCCAAACAAGGTACGATGAAATCTTTGCTGAAGCAGTGTTGGAATCCGAAAGTTTACTTCCGAACGAAGCTCTGGAGCATACATCTCACCGTTAATCAGTTTTGCGATTACCAGCGCTTGCTGTATTTTTCGCCGGCGTTGCAACGTATCGATTCCCAGAAGTTGACACCTATCCGGATATGCTGGCAAATTAGCTGGATCATTCCACGGTAGATTTTTTAAAGCCATGCGCACAAATCGTTTCTGCACACGTTCGATTCTAATGCGTTACTTGATGCGGACACCAGATCACTGATGCGTTTTCGAGAATGGGGCGGACGAGTGAACAGTACAGTGAACAGCCTTCAGACAATGTGGGTCGTTGAAGTCCTTAGCAATCTTGGAAATAAATCCCAACTGACGTGTTGCTTTTGAAATAATCTGCGAGCGTTGCAAATCGAACGTCAGTTTCGCGTCCAATTGCACTCCTAAATCACACACCTGTTCAACTCTTGTCAGAATTGCACCGTTAATCCTATAATCGAACTGTACCGGGCATAAAATACGATGGAATGTAATCACTTGACATTTCGCTACGTTAATGACAAGCTTATTTCTGCCACACCATTCTACGAAAAGTTGTAGTAAACCTTGTAGGCGCCAACAGTCTTCTACAGAACGAACAACAAGGTACAACTTCAAGTCGTCAGCATAAACTAGTTTGCAGCCGGCTCCCAGCAGCAATGCGATGTCGTTGAAATATAGTACGAACAGCAGAGGTCCCAAGTTACTCCCTTGTGGAACACCAGACTTGTTGGAAAATTGTGATGATGTGCAGTTATCTAGTTTTACTCGCAGAAATCTTCCGGAAAGATATGAATCTAACCAAGACACCAATTGTGAAGATATGCTGAGACGAGACAGCTTGCATAAAAGTATTCTATGATCAATTTTGTCGAATGCTGCTTTCAAATCAGTGTAAATGACGTCCATCTGTGCTTTTTCCTCCATGCTAGCGACACACTTGGACGTGAAACTCAACAAATTTGTCGTCACTGATCTCCCTGGCATGAATCCGTGCTGATCAAACGATATATAGTTCTTCGCGCAGTCTAAAATAGCACCACTCACAATAATCTCAAATAGCTTCGAGGATGCTGAGAGACTAGTAATTCCACGATAGTTCGCAACATTCCGTCGATCGCCATTCTTGAATATGGGGCATATGAACGATTGCTTCCAAATGCGCGGGAATTTAACTTGCTCAAACGAACGATTAAAAATTAAACTCAGCGGTCCAGCCAAAGTATTGATACAACGAAGAATGACAACTACGGGAAAACCATCTGGCCCGGGAGCAAACGAGCATTTCAGTTTCTTCGATGCCTGTTTAACCAATTCTGGAGTAATGACGAAAGTTCCCAAATCAATCATACCGCTGGGAACATCGGAAGCAGCATTTTCCGCCTCCTGTCTCGATGTAAAACTGCTCGAAAAGACACTAGTAAAATGCCGCGCAAACAGTTTACATGACTCAGACACTGATGTGGCAACCGCATCTTCATGAAACACATTTGATGGTACCGATGAGTTCTTTCTTTTCGAATTAACAAACCGCCAAAAACTTCGAGAGTTGCGTCGCAGGTTAGTTTGCATTCGGAGCACATATGATTTGTACAAACTTGCGTGTAAAGAACGGTATACATTGACAGATCGATGGAAATTGCAACGGTTTGTAAAGGTCCGCTGGCGTCGGAGTTTACGTTGAAAGGCATTCCGCTCGCGTTTTAATTTACGCAAGTGATACGTACTCCAAGCAGGGGAAAGGGGAGGTCTGACACGAGGAACATTCAATTCAAGCCAGCGATTGATTTCGCCACAAAAGTCTACAGCCATATCATCAACATCTCCGGATGCGAACAATGAAACCCAATCGATATTGTTCAGATGATCAGAAAGAGCAGAAAAATCCACTAACCGATAATTCAAAGGGCGCACGGTACTACTATCGCCGTTCGTTGACGATTGGGCGCTACCAGCACTGTTATATAGTGAAATGGTAAGCGGCGGATGATGGGTGTCTACGGGTAGTAGCGGCGTAGGGCAACTATCAACTCTGGCGTCACAATCAAATCGGCAGAAAATAAGATCAAGTGTACGACCGAGCAAATTATACACTAGATTTTTCTGCCCAAGGCCCAAAAAGTCCATACCATCCAGCAGAGTGTGGCTGGCCGGTGGAAGTTGTGTACGCCGTTACAAACAATATCAGTATCGCCAGAGAAGAGAAAGGCCACTCAAAATCAAAACTTCTCACAATTCTTTTTACAATCACAAGCGGCACGTGGTGTCGAAGCCCTGCAAAATACACTGTTAATCAACACATTAGTTCAAAATTATACGACGTTACTGGTATAAAATATCTAGCAAATTCATCCCTGATAATCCGACAAGTGGTCAGAATATGTTCTACCAAATAAAAATTGTCATGCAATAATTAACCCATCTTTCAAACATTGACTGCGTTTTTGGGTTGCAAACGGATATTTTACTTTAAAAATTAACCTATCTTTTTCCATCGAAAAACGCAACCCTGTCAAAAAAAATGCGGACGAACATGGTTAGGCGATTTAAAAAGTTTGACGTTTGACTCAACTCGCCTGTGCTGATTGCCCCTAGGAACAAATGCAATTTCAATACCTAGACAAATTTTCTGGCGGCTGAAATGGACTTGGTTGTTTTTTGTCTTTTTCAAACATGGCGGTTCATGTTTGGCTTAAGTTTAAAATTGTTTTTTTAAACAATTGGCGCGTTCCCGCTTGTATTTTGTTTGTTTAGTGCACTTAATTTAGCCAACGAATGTTGAAAATTGTGGAATCATGTGTAAGTATAGTGGAACAAGATCTCTGAGTCTAAATGAAAGTCAGATTGTGGTAAGTTTTGGTGTGCAATACGAATTTCACCATCGATTCTTCCTATAGTCTGGTGGCGATTACCTAGTGTACCGATAAATTTATGTGAATAGATAGTGAATCCGAAAATAATTATTATTTTTAATTTTCAATTAAGGGCGATTAAATGGCGCGTTCCCTGGGCGATTTAGGGGCGATTTAAGGGCGGGTAGAGCGGCAAAAAAATGACGGCGGCAAATCGCACAAATGTTGCATATAAAATAGCCCCCTAATTGCCAGCAAATTGCTAGCAAATTGTAGGGCAATTAGCGCATCCGAGTTGGCAAATAGCCCCCCGTTAGCCAGCAACTTGCCCTTTTTGACTGGGAAGTTTTAATGTTGAAGTATGTAAGCATAAACATTTACGTTTAAATATCGAAACTTTTGACTGCACAGTTAATTCTTAGCGCACTGCCCAAGAAAGATTTTCAATGGATATCTTCCCAATGGTTATTGTGTGTCCTTTCTTTTGAGAACCACCAAGCAAGGACATTAAATTTAAACACAAACAGCATTTTGTTAGCCAGCCATTTTCCTTTTCCAGGATTCGATATAAGTTTTTTGGTCCTTATAAAAGTGGAGGAAATTAGTTTATAATTATTTTCAATCTTTAATATTGGAGGCTGCTTTGTATAAATTCCATGAGTACCTTTTCAAGGATTTAATGTCGCATTTCAATTTTTACGAAATGTCACCAAGGTCTGTAAACCATGACAATCGTTCTGACTACTCACCAGTGCTGCCACAATTAAACCTGTACTGAGAGTTGAAAATTCTTCGTATTCTGACAACCAACACAATGACAAATAGAATCATTTTATATAATAATTATTCATTTGAGATAGTGATATACTGAGTTGGTGCTGATGCTGATATTTGGCTGCGAAAAACCAAAAAAATCCTATTCGGAATCAGTTGTTTCATTTGCGATAAAATTTCGCCAGAAACCAATCAAAACTACGAAGTGTTCTACTAAAATTTCGAAAAATCTATAAAAGGTTGAAATATTTCCAAAAATCTGTGGAAATCGGTGAAATTTTCGTGAAAATGTTAAAAATCTGTCTTCTGAATAAAAGAAGCTGTGACCAAAAATCAGGCAATCTATGAGACGTTTGTTTGACAACTCAGTGGAGGGTTTTGTAACAAGTTTGTTTTGCTTTACTCCTGCAAACACAAACATCTTTCATTAGTTCCGATTCGTTTGATGATGGATCGAATCAATGGTTTTGTCGGACGTTGTGCCCAGCAAAGCGGAGTAACATCAGAAGAAACAATCAAGAAATAATCAGCTGATCCAACACGTCTCATGGATTACCTAATCGTTAAATAAACCTGTGGCATTAAAGAAAAATTTGTGAATGTGCAACCCTGGCTGGGGCTTGTATTGACATTTGGATGCGAGATGTGACAAACTTGTATGCAGCAAATCAAATGAAGCCTATGGGTGCTTACAGAGTGGCGGCGAGAAGCTAAGCTGGGGCTAGGGCTGACATTAGAATGCGAAAAACCTGCTTGCTGCAAACCAAAGGGATGCTGTCAGAGTGAAAACCGAGCGGATCTGCACCGGCTACCTGCTTTTACACTGACAGGTTCCATTTGATATGCTGCAAGCAGGTTTCTGGCATCTCGCATCCTACTGTCAGTACCACCCAAGTAACCCCAAAGGCATTATAACGTAGCCTAATATCTTCTTTAGATCCACATATAATGTTGTCTTGAAGAGCCGTGAAGCCTGATATTATGCTGGTATTATATCAGAAAAGGAGAAATATAGTGCTATTACTGTGCATAGATTGACAGCTCGTTTCTGCAGTACTAATGCTATTAGCATTAGCTTCAGTTGGCTGCCATTGTCCGCCATGGTTTTAAAATCATTTCTTATGTTTCCTTTCGGTGTGATGAGGAAAAGGGAAAAATTAATAAAATGTTCTGTTTAAATCCGTAATTGAATCTCTTCTAATGTATTGTAATGAATATCCTTAATGTGTTTTCGTTCTCACATGATATGAATGTTTCGCGAAAATTACCTTTAGTATTTCTCGAACTGGTACCTTGCCTCGTCCTTCACGGTAAGTGCGCTGCATTTGCTCCCTAGACTATATTGCATATGTTCGATTGAAATGAAATATGCCCAATATAATCTTCAAGAAGAGTTTCATAACAAATAAACCCATAGCATTACAATAGCATTATATCGGCTTTTTATTTGCTCTATAATGACACTAAATGCACTTGTAAAGCTTACATGCTTTAAAGATCCTTGAAGCATGTACGCGTTATATCAGCTTTATATACGCATATAGAGCTAGTGATAATGCTATATGTCGGTTGCGCTATTATGCATTATTGATGCTAATATAGAGTATTATTGCATTGTTAATGCTGTGATGGAATTTCAATGCAACATTAGTGCAAATGTATAGCCAATATAGTGCAATGGCTTAATGCTTATGGTTACTTGGGCAGCACATACACAGTTTCTCGCCGCCACTCTGTAAGCGGCCTATCACAGTAAACGCAAGCAATCCGCGCAGATCCGCTCGGCTTTCATTAGGTTTGTTTCAATACACGGTTCTTGCTCCTAGTTGCTCCGTAGCAAACAGGAACAAAAAAAACTTGCTAATTTTTAATTCGGTTTGCTACTAGAAGTAGAAAAGGAGAAGAAGTACTTCCAGTTTCTCCTGGTACTGTAACAAACCTATTTTGACATCAATCCTTTGATTTGCTGCAAGCAAGTTTCTCAAATCCCGCATCCTAATGTCAGTGCTAGCTCCAGCTCAGTTTCTCGCCATCACTCTATCAGCGGTCTAACTCAACATTTATAACCTGTTTACTGGTATGCATCCCACACGCAAACGAAAAACTACCTAAAATTGAGTTCTTTTGACTCAATCTCGGGGTATCGTGGAGGAAGGTAAAATTAGGTAAACCGTGTTGAAGGTAGTTTCCATTTAACCACGGCAAAAAATACAACTCATTGGTTTTGCCTTTCTCATATAGAAAGGTTATGCAATCACTCTGAAAAACGCCAACCTAATCCCGGCCCGGAGGGCCGAGTGTCATATCCCATTCGACTCAGTTCGTCGAGATCGGAAAAAGTCTGTATGTGTGTGTATGTGTGTATGTATGTGTGTGTATGTGTGTGTATGTATGTGTGTATGTGTGTGTGTATGTATGTGCGTATGTGTCAAATAATGTCACTCATTTTTCTCAGAGATGGCTGAACCGATTTGCCCAAACTTAGTCTCAAATGAAAGGTGCAACCTTCCCATCGGCTGCTATTGAATTTTGGATCTATCGGAATTCTGGTTCCGGAATTACGAGTTTCAGAGTGCGGCCACACAGAAATTTCTCATATAAACTATAGGAAAAATTAAAAATAGAATTTTTATTTTTGATGCTAAATGTGTTCAAGGTGCATGAAACGTCGAGATTTGATGCAAACTGGAAAAAAAATTTGACGACGGTTCACTTTTTTGGATTTTGGCACATTTTTGCCTTTCTCATATAGAAAGGTCAACCTAATCCTGGCCAAATTTTTTTTTTCGACTCGCATAAGGTTTCTGGATTTTAACAGGGGCGTAGTTGATGGTTTACGGAGAGGGGTTACACCCCCCCCTCTACTGTTCACTCCCCTCCTTTAAAAATCTCTTTAAATCACCCCTCAGACCACCACCCCATCCAGCCCTCATACCCCTCCCTTTCAACCCCATCATCTTTAAACCACCACTGTATCACAAAGCATACCAATTTAAGCTGGGGAGTCGTTCGTTCATGGGACTTTCGCCCTCCTCACATATCCACTCCCGCATGACAAAATGAGTTAGCAAGCAGATTTGATTGATCTAATGCTGATTAGGCTAATGGAGTATGATATTTTTTTGTTTCAAGTGTTTCACCGTCGTAACGTAGCTCATCAAGTTCGTGGCTGGCATGCCATTGTATATAAGTGCAAAGTGTACTAAGAATGTAATAGACATTTCCACAATTATGTTGAACATAAAAAGCCTCCGTGCCATAGTTTAGAGAAATGAGAAAGGCACAATCGCACCGCTAGGTGGATTAAAACAGGTTTTTTATACTCAAAATTTAAGTTGAATTTACCTAATTTTAAGTATACTCCAAACAACTCAAAAGTACCTTCCTCAAGTCCACCTTGACTGAGTCGAATCTCTCGTTTTGTTTTTGACAACACTAATAAGTGCGAAAGCGACGCACAACTCAAAAGTAAGTTAAAAGAACTTATTCTCGAGGTTGTTTTATATGACCCTGCAGTGTTAAATTATTTTACCTGTCGTGTTAAAAAAAATCTGTACCAAACTGTACTTTTTTACAAAAATATGTTATCCGTATCGTACAGAATTTGTACCAAAAATACTCGAAAAATCTGTGCCTTTCTAGATAAATATGTACTTGTGGCATCGCTGCTACACACTTTTCAGATCTGCGTACCGAGAAGCTATTATTAATCAGTTACTCAGCAGCCAAGTTAAAGATTTTTTCTAAAATAAATTTAAAAATAGTTACTGTTAGAGAAAACAACTGCTGTTAAGACCGACGATGGCGAGATTGTATACGTCCATTGGGTCATTAAGCCATATGCTGTTTTCTTTTTTTTCCGATGCAGTTGACGTTTTATCGAACTTTTTTTTTTATTCTTTTTTTTGTTTGAAAAATTACAAATATTTTTTTTACAAAATTGAATTATCACGACAAAATCTTCCATTGGATCCCCTAATATGTACTAAGTGCTCTTGTGACCTTAAGTACTCACATTAGCTGTCACTGCATTGGATTGGAATTCAGAAAAAAAGTTTACTTCTTCAGCTTAATTATCACAAGTTCAAGTTCAATGTTCATGACAAATGGAAAAATCGACCACCCATGCGTTCCACTAGTTAGAAAGAGGGCTCTGCAATCATGTGCTGCTTAACAAAGGTTCCTTACGAGTTACTCTTCAATATGCAAAATTAATAAAAGCGGACCAGGTAATCAGAGAACATTCCGTTGAAACTGGATGATTCTCCGGACGCCCCGTAAAAATAACAGATAATGTCGTTTTAGAAAACGAGCGTTCAATGATTACATACAGCAATAAGCATAATCACAGAGAACAGACATATAAGCTAGAACAAACTTTCCCCAAAAACCTATGTGAACATTTAAATGAAAATACGTTGAAAATCACCATCGCATACAGGTTCGCATGCGTGAATCACCATTGTATCCAAGTTTGCACACAAGTCCCGTATAGCGATTGCTGGGCCATCGAAGCGCCGACCAATGGCAAGTTGCTACCCGCTGTTGTCATTTCAAAACGACAGTTTTATTTCTTACACAAGTTGAAAACTTTACTTGTATGTCAGTTCTCAGTGGAATAATATCAATCAGAAAAGTAAAATCTATAGCGGCCATTACACGTTCAATATTTTCGTCAATACCAGTATTGACGATATTGTTACAATATTTCAGTCCCGTTTGAAATCCACATCGTCAATTTTTTTTTTCCATTACACGTACAATACTTTTGTCAATACTCTCTAGTATTGACAAAAATATTGAACGTGTAAGGGCCGCTTATGATACGAAACGCAATAATACATTTTCTGTTATTTACTGTACGCTTTAACGAAGCTCGACCTTACCGCCTGCAACGATTTATACGAGCCAAAAAGTTATACAAGTTGAAACGTCATACGGGTGCACTCTCAAATCAAAGCAAGGAAAACCAGCAACAAATCCGATTCGCTTGTGAGAACTTTCGTAATTTTTTTTGTTCGAAGTGGTACTTCTCTTCTCTGCCAAGGATGAATGGCTATCAGATGCAATCAAACGAATGAGTGAATTTTCCCATGCCTGCCCTACACCACCACCACCATACGAGGCTAATGCCAGGCCAGATTGCGAAGATTGAGGGAAGTTCAAGAAAACGAAGCACGTGCCAGACAGTTGCAGGAAGCGCGAGAATATCAAGCAAGGGAAGATTACCACAGACTTCGTGATGAGCTCTTGGATCGTTTGCTGCGCCAAGAAAGGCCACCACCAGCACGAGCGGACGAAAGGAGGATGTTGAAAGCTATACATAACTGGCCCTTTAAATTTCGTGGGGAAAAAGATACCACCTCACTCAACGTTTTTTTGGACCGAGTGGAAACGTTCGCCAGGTCGGAGGGCATGAACGAGGACACATTGTTGAGCAGTGTCAAACATCTGCTACACGAAGATGCTCTTGACTGGTACGCTCGAGCGACATCACGAAATCTGCTACGGTCATGGGATGCTTTCAAGCGAGAAATTCGAAAAGAATTTCTACCAAGTGGATATTCTCAGATTCTTCGTTTGGAAGCCAGCTTTCGATTCCAGGGAGTCAGTGAATCGTTTGCCAAATACTATCGGGACATATCGGCACTTTTCCGATTTGTTGAGCCGCCTATTCCCGAAGAAGAAAAGTTCTTCACAGTCAAGAAAAACATGACAGCGGACTATGCAGCGATTGTGACAGCAGCAAGGCCCCGATCGCTTGAGGAAATGGTGGAAATATGTACAAGCTACGACGAGACCAGAATGCTCCTGAACAGACAGCGTCGGGAACCAATTCCTCACAGTGCGCTACTGGAACCAAACTTTGCAACACCGGTATCCACAACCAAACTACTGCCGGGGCCACAGCAACCACCGCATCGCTTCAGTAGGATACACGCAGTAGAAATGGAACTAGGAGCTGATGGAGAGTTGGGACCGCAACAATTCGTCTCGGAAGCACACGAAAGGTCAACGGAACAGGACGAGGAAGACGGGCGATACGACATGGATGAGCTACTCGAGCAAGTTAACGCGCTCAAGATGACTCTGGAGAGAAAGGGTGCCAGAATTAACTCGATAATACAGAATCGTCCACATCAACAGTAGGCGAACAGTTTCAACCGATCGGGAACGCAGCAGATACGTGAAGAATTAAGGAATCGACCAGCACTGATGCAGCAACCACGGCAGCAAAACGTGATAAAACGAATTCAACAGTCGGATCAGCAACAAGGTTGGCATCGACAGCAATTCGATTCCCAACCAACGGACGAACAAAATATAGACAACTGAAGAAGCGATTGGCAACAGCAAAATCGGTATCAGCGACCGGAGCGGCCAAACGAACAGAAACCTGAATTACCGAATCATCAACGGATTATTATCACTTGCTGGAACTGCGACGAAGACGGACACAGATTTATGGACTGCACGAAACCGCAGGCAATCCTATTCTGCTACCGATGTGGAAGGAAAGGCTATTCCTTGCGCAGTTGCTTCACATGCCGTACAGATGCGGTAAACTGTATGGCGGAGAACGAGCAGTAGAGGGGAGCAGCTCTCCGCAAAATTTTGAGGACCCCTCGGACATCCCAGAATTTAAAAACCTCAACTCAGTAATCATTAATCCCGGAAGCGACAATCGTCCTCACGCTGTAATCTTGGTGCTAGGCAAGGAGATCACGGCTCTGCTCGATAGCGAAGCAAACTGCTCATTGCTAGGTGGTAAACAGGTTCAGTTAGCTGAGGACTATGGACTAAAGAAAGGGAACGTGACGGGCGGAATAAAAACAGCGGACGGCACTCGACACAGCATCACCGACTTTGTCTATCTACCCATCGTATACAACAACCGGAACGAAGTTCTCCCAGTACTGTTAGCTCCATCGATCGCAGATTGCGTCATATTGGGAATGAACTTTTGGGAGAAATTTGGAGTTCAGGCGGTTTGTTGTCGAGTTGAAGCAGAAAGCATCGAGCAATGCACCAAAGATCATGAAATGAAGGAACTGACGGCAGAGCAGAGAAAACGTCTGGAGCGAACAATAGCAAGGTTTCCAAGGGCACAGGAACGCAAATTGGGCCGCACTACCCTGTACGAGCATCGTATCGAGGTGGGAGACGCACCACCAAAGAAGCAAAGGCACTATCCGATGTCGCCCTATGTCTTGCAGGAGGTCAACCGAGAAATCGATCGATGATTGCCCTAGATGTGACAGAAAAGGCGCGGTTCTCACCATGGAACAACCCCTTAGTTGCCGTTAAGAAAAAGACCGGACAATACCGTGTTTGCCTGGACGCCCGACACCTAAACTCTATTATGGTGAACGAAGGCTATCCAATTCCACAGATTGCGTCAGTTACGAATAACCTTCGAAGCAGCAAATACATCTCGTCGATCGATCTAAAAGATGCGTTTTGGCAACTACCTCTACATCCACTTTCGAGACCACTTACTGCGTTCACCGTGCCATCCAGGGGTCATTTTCAATTTAAAGTAGTACCTTTTGGATTATGTACGGCAAGTCAGGCCCTCGCTCGGCTTATGACGCACATCTTCGCGGACATGGAGCCACATGTCTTCCATTATCTTGATGATATTATCATCTGCTCAGAGACTTTCGAAGAACACATAGTTCTGCTCGAAGAAGTGGCTCGACGGCTGCAGCAAGCAAATCTAACGATCTCTGCTGAGAAATCCCTGTTCTGCAGGAAAAGGATGAAGTATCTCGGCTACGTGATCGATGAACAAGGATGGCGAGTAGATAACGAAAAGATAGAGGCCATTGTACAGTTTCCAACACCCACGACCAGAAAAGAAGTTCAGCGCTTCCTAGGCGTTTGCAACTGTTATCGTCGGTTCATCGCTGGGTTCTCGCAGTTAGCAGCCCCACTAACGGATCTCACCCGAACAAAGACCAAATTCCGGTGGACTCCGGAGGGGGAAAGAGCATTTCTCAAACTAAAAGCGGCTTTGGTGTCCGCTCCGGTCTTGGCGATGCCGGATTACGATATGCCTTTCGCGATTGCATGCGATGCCAGCGACACAGCGAACGGAGCAGTCCTGACGCAGGACATTAACGGTGAAGAACATCCGATCAGTTATTTTTCGCAGAAACTATCAGCATCGGAGAGAAAGTACTCGGTTACGGAACGGGAGTGTCTTGCAGTGATTCGTGCGATCGAGAAGTTTAGGGGCTATGGGGAAGGAGTTAAGTTCATTGTTCACTGCGATCACGCAGCTCTCAGCTATTTGAAGTCTATGAAAAATCCAACGGCTTTGATGAGCCGATGGTTACTACGGCTTAATGCATTTGATTTCGAGATCCGGTACAGAAAGGGTTCAATCAATGTGGTCCCAGATGCTCTCTCGAGAACAGTGACTGAAGCAGTCTTCACGGCAGATCAAGCACAGGATCCATGGTACAAAAATCTGGTGGAGAAAGTGAAAACCGAAGGCGACAAACTTCCAGACTTCCGGATCGCCAATAACACGCTGTTCAAAAATTGTCGCAGTAAGAACGAAGTTGGAGCAGTTATTCACGTGTGGAAGCAGATAGTTCCGAAGGAGGAAAGAACCCAATTGATCCGCAGATTTCACGACGAACCGACAGCAGCTCATTTGGGATTCTATAAGACCTGGCATAAGTTGCAGGCCCATTACTATTGGCCGCGTATGCAGCAGGAGATTAGTGACTACGTAAAGAACTGCACTATCTGTAAGGCGTGCAAAGTTCCCAGTACAAGAATGATGCCGCAGATGGGTAATCCGAAGCCAACAAAGATTCCGTGGGAGATGATCTCGGTAGACTTCGTCGGACCATTCACACGATCCAAGAGGGGAAACACGGTGCTACTCGTAGTGGTAGATTGGGTCAGCAAGTACGTGATCACCAAGCCATTGCGTACAGCAGATTCTAGGAAGATGGTAGAGTTTTTGGAGGAAGAAGTTTGCCTAAAGTTCTCTCGTCCACGACTGATACTCTCCGACAACGGCAAACAATTCGAGTCGATGCTCTTCAAATCGTGGCTGTCGCGGCACAGAATCGGTCACATGAAGACAGCATACTACTGTCCGCAAGTTAACAACGCGGAGTGGGTCAATCGCGTCGTCGTCACCTGTATTCGGGCATTACTGGACGGAGACCACCGCGAATGAGACGAGAATTTATCAGCCATCACTGCCGCAATAAATGCCGCCAAGCATGAAGCAACGGGAGTGAGTCCGCATGAGGCAAATTTTGGGCGGAATTTGCTGCTATACACGGACCTCTACACACAGCAAGATCTCAACACAGCAGAAGATCCCAACGTAGCACAGGACTTGAGACTATCAACGATACGACGGATACAGCAGCTCATTATACAACGCATCAGGAACAGCCACGAACGATCGAAGCAACGCTACAATCTCCGCAAAAAGTCGATATCATATCTTTTGTACTTTCCTCCAAGGCCGATCAAATAAATAGCAAGCTTGAACCGAAATTTCTTCCAGCAATCGTGAAGGAGATCCTAGGAACGAACCTGTACGTATTAGAGGACGTTTTGAGCGGAAAGCAAGGCAGGTACCATGCGAAGGATATCAAAGCCGATTAAACGAACAAAGTTCAGCTATGTCCACAGGCTCAGCCTGTCAACAATGAGTTTGTTTGAGAGTTCCCAAAACACCGTTTGCCGATCGGGATAAATCGTGCTCTGTCAAGGTGTGGCGAGCAACAACATTTTTAACTACCTCCCCACCTTGACACTACTGGTAGCCACAGTTTACATCGAAGATCTGTCCCAGAAGGCCTAGGACAACTTGTAGTCGCAGCAAGAAGCTGTCGTGACGCAAGGGACGGGGTTGGACTTCTGCAAGCCAAAGGCAGATCTCGGCGGGAACTGTTAGCACCATTGGCTATTGGCAGAAGGATATGCATAAAAGCCTACAACAGGCACGCCGTTTTCGGGACGAGAGAAACCGTACAGCGAACGGAATGGATTTGAGCAGGAGAATGTAGTCGCCACAGCAGATCATCGCAAATCGGAACCATACCGGACCAATACCGCACACATCTGCCAACACATCGTTCGCGCGTGGTAGAAAGAAGCCTGTACGAGCCACCGCGTGGCGGATCATTGAGGCATCTGCTGTCCATCAGCAAGCGCAACCGCGCGTGCCGTTCACGAATCGGGAGAAATCGAACCCTGCAGACTGAAAACGGGTTGCAGGGATCGCCGCTGCACATCAGTCGTACTCTGGCGAGTGGATCCTAAGTTCGACGACAAAGAACAAGTCACGATTTTCGAAAGTATGTCAATAAGATTCGAATGCGTTCCCCAAGGTTAATGCTTGGGGGTCGTCATGAAATTCTCAGCCAAAAGTAACGCGATTCAGGGCGCGGTAAAACCCTTTCATTGGGCTCATGACGATTTAGTTGAGTAAATGCTTCTTTCTCAAGTACAATGCACAGACCAATACAAACCAATTTTGTCTTTGTCAAGATATGTAAATATAGCTTAATGTTTTGTGTCAGATTGTACCTATTTTAGCCAATTAAAATAGGTTAGAATCTAATTAGTACGCTACCCGTAGTTGGTTGGATTCGTGAAAGTTAAGACAAAGACTTTGGTCAGAAACGATTTGCGAGGTCCAATAAGGTTTGCCAGAATCAGCTGGCGGAGAATTATGAAGATATAGTAAGGCAAAGGTTAGTTAGTAGAAGATTTGGTGAGCAAACAAGGCTCGCGTATTAATTATGTTTTGGGATATAGCAAAAGTTACTTGAGATATGCTCAAGAATTCGTTTAGTGGACCGACTCGTTTCTGATCATCATCTTACGGGATGGAATATTTTTTGAATTTTTTATGAATCGTTTGATCATCGATTCATAAAAAAAAATTTGCGCTACGGTAGAGTTGTGTTACGATATGTTTAGATATGTTAAGATTTGACTGTAATATACACCCTAAGCGAAAAACTGCAACTGTTATATTTGCCGTAAAACCGTTCAATCAAAACACCCAGCTCAACCGTCAATTCTAAATGCTATATCGAATGCAAAAGGCCTTTCGCAAAGCGCCATAAAAAATACAGCAGCGAAAACATAGCACGAAACAGAGCGAACAAAAATCCCTCACACAACCAACGATGTATAACGATGGTGCTAGAAACCGCCTCAGCATTTATGCACTGCCGCCAAACGAAAAACGTACGCCGCAGAAGAAGGACGAACAAATTTTACTCTGTTCGTTTCCTAATCCGCAGTAGCGCGGCAAGTGATTTTGCGGTTTTTTCACGAGCAGCAGCCGTCAGGGAATCAGTTCGAACTGGATTCACGGAGACCGGATTTAGTCCACCAGGTCACAGAAGCGCATTCAAACGACGCCTTCTAAACTGGCTTGCCTCGAGTGGCACGAGACGACGAAAGTGCACGCGAACCACGCCAGGCTGGAAGTAACCAGAAAGGATCCGGCAGAGGCAGATCGACTGGCGTTCCGCAATTACAGTGAGAGTGAAGACCCCTTCTTGAAGGGGTCTTTTTTCTCCCACTGCTTTCTAGCATTCGGCAGTTCGTAGGACGGTCCAGGTCACATAACCAATAGTTCGACGAAGGCGAGTTGGTGTTAAAAACGGAGGCTGGCTGGACCTTCTGCTCGTGAACATAAGCATAATTGCGGACGGATGGAAAAGGAAGCATAAAGGCTGCTAGTCGGCGAGAACGACGTACAGAAACGCCAACGTCGTACAGGAATGCGAACGATGCGCAGGAGCGTGGGCAATAGGAAAATGGCGGAATAGTGAGTAGTAAAATGTAAGAATAGTGCAGTAGGACGAAGAGAAAAGGCATGAGAAGAGGTTAGGGTGTAAGCATGGTGGAAGAGAGGAAGTAAGAAGCCATGGTAGAGGCATAGTAGATAGGAGCAATCAAAGAGAAAGGAATAAGAAGAGGAAAAGTGAATATGGGAACAATATATGTTTATTGATTTGAGTGCACACATTCTTTTGATTTGAGTTGGTGCATTTTGTCCTTAGTGTTTGCGTTTGGATTCGCTTTTGGTAGTTCTGCTCTACCCGCTGCAGGGACTTACGCAACAAGATGTATTATTAGTAACACATTGTAATGAAATGTAATGTAATGTGTAATATTGTTTAATGTGTATATGTGACAAGATAATGAGGTTTTTACGCGCATTTGGAGGTTGTTTGATGGACTCCAAATGGGCTTTTCCTCATTCTATATTTCTATATTTCATGTAGACCATGTAGGTCAGATGAAAATAAAATAAATAAATAAATAAAATAAATAATGCGTTGAATAGAGATAGCAGACACTGCTCTAACTTGTGTGTTCAAATGGGTGGGATGAATAGAGATGCTAAGATGAATTAGGGCACAGTAACCCTAGCAAAGCGCGCGACTTTGACATGTTTTTTTGAAAAGGCAAAAATCGAACCTAATCAAAACCTTAAAACTGAGTCGAAATAGTAGATCACAATTGCACTTGTTTAATATTTTTACCGTCGATGTTTAATGTTCTAAGGGCATGTTCAGGAGTGTTTCAGTTTTAGATTCATAATTTTGACAGTTCTATAATATAAAACTGAGAATTTTTAAAACTGAAACTTGCTGTCCCCAGCAGCAGTTTTAGCGCGTGTTCTATTCAGTTTAAAATTCATGTCTCGCCATGCTTTCAGCCTTACTGCATTCAAATTTATTTTCCCCGGTCTATCGGGTCTAAGTGTCTGTGCTTCATACTTTCCATGTATTTAAAACACAGTTCTAAACGTGTTTCAAAATCAGCAACAAATAGAACGGCGTCGTATAACAGTTTTAAATTTTAAAACAAAACTGTTCGAAATTATAAAACAAAACCAATGTTGCAAATATTCTTCGCCGAACTAGTTCATTCGTTCATCATCGATGCGATATTCGTCGTGTCATTCACCCATGCCTCGAATAACGCTGCGCCGTTCGTCACACGAAAGCACAGAATCATCGAAAATGAATAATACAAACAAACAAAAAATCCGAATCTGATGACTGCTGTTCGCTGCTTGTTCGCATCGTTGTTTGTTGAATTTAGCCATTCATGCAATGTTCATCTTCACGCATCGTTCGGATCGGCACACGAATGGCTTAGGTGATAATCGCCACTAGCCATTCTTCGCTAAGGATTCTTCGTTCTTCATTCCTCCTGCATTGCGACCAAGAAAAACAAATTTCTTGTTCATTGATGGAAGGGTCAGAGCTTCATGACTGAAGTGGTGCAGAAATGCTTGCTATGTTCGGAATAGGATGACTTTTGCTATAAACAACAATTAGTATTACATAATGATTATTTGCTGATGTTTTTTTTATCAGATTTGAAACGGGAAGCTGCGTAAGCAAAGCAAAACAAATCAATTACATATGTAAATCTGCGGATGTCTCGCGGGCGAAAACCGAATCAACACAATTATGAATCTACATAGTAGACTATTGGTACTTCAAATAACTTTTTTTCTAATGATGAAATCAACACTGGGTGATAGTTTCCTTGAATCTACGTTTAATGATTTTCTTAGGACCATTTGGCACAAATAGCAACCGTAAGACGAAATACTCTTATATAATATAATTTCTATATCTATAGAAGTATAATCAAGCCACAAGTTTTTGACAAATCGATGCATTCCGATTTCAACCAAACTTAGCAAATATTAAACTTTTTGCCAAAACTGAACTGGTTAGTCTTATACCCTAGTATCAATTGAGGTTTTATCGTACTTTTATAGCCACTCATAACATTTAAATTGCACTTGTAGCGTGCTATAAAACTTCAATTGTTGCTTGTAAACATAAGTTTTTGTACCATGAAAGACTATTCTTTAGCTTAAATAGCAGCTAATATGGTTTTAATTTCAGCAAAATTTAGCATGTTTTCAATAAAGTTGTACAACAAAGCATTACAGAAAAAAATGCTGAATATGTATATCTTACTTGACATGACATCAAGAAATAAAATTTGGATATATTCTATTAAGGGGCTACACCACTGTAGAGCACGCCAAATATGTCATGAAAATGGACACAAAATTAATTAAAAAAGCTAAGCAATAAAAAAAATCCTCCGTACGTCGCTGGAGAAATCAATTTTGAATATACTGTGAAAATTTCCAAGCGTTCAAAAATCATTTGTTCGCGTTACATTTGCGGCTTCGAGAAAAACACGGTTAAAGTTTTCAGTACACACGAGATATACATAAGAGGCATTGCGGTAGAATGGAAAATCTGAATATTTATGTATTGTTTGCGTCTTCCATGTTTTGGGACATGATTTTTAACATTCTAAAGCCATTTTTGACTAATAAATTGAAAATCGACTTTTTTTTATTCTACAGTGCTGTGACACTTTAAAACTGTTTTTAGATAAATTTAGTAATTATTATTTAACATAAATGTAATCTCTGGACATATTAAAAATATTTTAGAGCGCATGAGATGTTTAAGGACACCAACCACTAAACTATTTTCATTTGAAAGTTATAAGAACTTCGTCATCTTCGAATAAAGTGCCTGAAAGTGAAACCTGTTTTTTCCATAAAGAATATACGACTTTTTAGAAAAAAATGGGCTGAAAATGCCAAAACAATTTTTTTATATGTTGCAATATTCATTCAAAATCCTATATAAAAAGTGTTCATAATTTTTTCACGGAACAAACTAGAGTCTAGGGAATCAATATGTCAAGACATATCAATCCTCTAGGCCAGATTTTTAAAGGCAAAATTTTTCTTCGAAAACTTCAAAATTTCTTTTGTGGAGAATATGAGAAATGGACGTTAAAAATATCAATATTTTCCAATATCGCTCAAGTGTTCTACAAGTCATGACATACTATGAAGTTGAACGGAAATAAGCTTTGCTTGCCATAATCAGTGCTACTGGAACATTAAACAGAAATATTTTTTATGAAAAAGTGTTTATAACAGTTTCATAAATAAATTCAAAATGTCTAGCGTGAAAATGCGTTCCGCGATATGCTTTTTTTAAACGACTTATTTTGATCAGAAATGTGTTGATTATCTTGAAGCTTGCGTTACTAAATTTGATCAAGTTGTTTATTTTAAGTGGGCGAAATTTAAATGTAAAATTGATTGGAACTTGGTACTTCTAGCATATTTCGAAAATGTACGAAGATTTAATTGCTCTGACGATAGAGTAGGGGAACATGGGGAGACTTGACTAAGTGTAAGATTCTACATTTGGCTATAACGTATTCTCTTTGGTTTTTAATTTTTTTTAAATATTTTTATGCTTGTTTCGATCCCTTAAGGTAATTATAAAGGTTTGAAATGGAAAATACTTTCATCATAGAAAATATTCTGCTCGGGGCCGCCGTACCCTAATTACGTAAGGCTTTTTTTAGAACTATTCAACCTCGCCCTCCCCCCAGATGAGAGTTCGTATGATTTTGGTGAACTCCCTCTCCCCCTACATAAGATTTTATCTTACTTTGTGTAATTTTAAATCATTTTGTTAATTCATTAAATTATTCGATAGCGAACACGATACTTATTGAATTATTAAAAGAGAACTCAGGACAAAATTTAACTACACACCAAAAAATTATAAATTTTATCATTGACGTGATTGCAAACATGACACAATTTAACAAACCGTAATTCACGAAATGACTAAATATTAAACATCACCGTGTTCCATTTAATTTTACATGAAACATATTTTCCATGCGCAATGACATAAAATTACACTTACTGTCATACAGAACAAACGCCATATGTGGAGTAAAATTACATGATTTACGAAATTCAATGTCATGTAAAATTAAAATCAAACGTAAAACTAAGTCATTTTTGATGCTCGTATATGTCAGGATCAGGAGACGTAAATTTATACGATTTTTTCTAAGTGTGTGTATAATCATCTGTAGAAATTTCATTTGCATCCTAATCTCGCCCAGTAGAAATTTCAGAATAAATTTTAAGAGATATTTAGAAACTTCGATTTGTTCCACATAATTTGCTTCGCTATATTCCACTTCCTTTGAATCTATTTTCTTGTGATGTAGAACTCAAAAGAATTTATAACCTCTTCTGATGTGAATTTGTTCGGAGTTTCAACTATAACGCTTATCGTACGCATAGTTCCGACATAGCTATCTTCGAATTTTCTTGAAGTAAAATACAGTTCACACTCTGGAACTATACAGCCAACAAGTTCTTTGACAATCACATGACAGAAAATTTTTCATATACCTTGCGGGTTTGAAGCGAAAGTTTGAAAAGAAGGATGTTGGTCTAACAACACGAATGGTCTCAACACTTCTTAACTCGTAAAGCAGATTGTGACTCCAGTACCCGATCAGAACAATGTACCACCAAGAGTCAAGAAATTTCTGTAACTGCTCCAAAACCATCGACAATTAAGCCGCCCCTTACGTTGGTAACAATAAATTCCATAACTAATTTAACAATCATATTTTGTCGCTGCAAAACACTTCGATTTGAGGTCTGCGTTTCCATGACCATGATGTACAGTATGTGCTCATTTTGATTGATATATAAAATGTTCATGGCACAAATAAGAAATAGTTTCTTTTCTTATGAGAAGAATATTTTTCTTATCGATTTCATTTTTCATGCATGTTTTATGATATTACTTAAGAAAGGACAAACCTTCCCTCCCCCAGGTGAGAATTGGTAAGATATTTTGAAACACCCATATGTCCTTACGTAATTAGTGTATGACCCCTAATTAATAAATTTGCGTTAAATGATGTATTTTTTATCAAACTGTGGTACCTACTGTTAATGTTAACCACGTCACAAAAAATCTCATCTTAAACATCAATCTATCTTTATAGCACTAGTTAACAAAGTTAGCAGTTGGTTGAATTCGTGAGATGTGCACATGCAATGTAATCATTATAACTAATCCCTAGAAGGGAATGCATTAAAAATCGAAATTCAACAATTTTATATTTTTTGTTGGTATCTAAGAATCTCGACAATATGGAGTAAAATAATTACAGCACGTTTTTTATGCCAAGTCTTTCCCGATGGGGGAACAAGAAGTAATATTTGTATTGTCCATATTACACCCACAACACACTGTTCATTCTACAGCTAATTTATTTTTAAACAACCGTGCTGATTAAGCGAATTCGTCGTGATACTAGCAAAACATGCGCAATAGGTTAAATTATTGTGATATAACACCATGAGCAGATTAAAATCAAAACTTCATCCAAAAGAATTTTATTTTGCTTATGCCGAGTTTTATCACCAAACATGGGTTCAATCTCCTTTGAATACTTGACACACAAGGCTTCTATTAAGATTGTACTATATTTAACAAATATTGCCTTGATTCGGCTGTTAATTTAACCCATAGTTTTGTACTGAAGAACCAGTAGCGCATTGGCTTGTTCCGAAAAGTACAACGCATCAGAATAAAAATATATTTCTTCGCGAGCCATCATTCTGCGAAGAAAAAATTGAAGTCATCTTCGCCAATAGTTGTAAGCGATCATCGCTATGGTGAGGAATGGTTTGCTGATTCGTTTATTCGTCATTCGCTGCATAGCTTCCTCGTGCAGTTCATTCGGTCGTTCGATGAGTAGCAAGGCAAGAACGTATGGATAAGGCATTCGGGTAAACACGGATTGGCAGTCGGATTCATTCGTGGATGAATATCAACAGCAAGTTGAATATAACAGCGAAGAACGATGTTGGACGAATGCAGGTGATTCATATTCACCGTGCTTCGTCGCGATGAAGATTCTGAAGCAACATTGAACAAAACGCTCTGCTGGGGATGTGAATGTTTCAGTTTCAATTCTACTTTGAAAGATCTATACAAAATAAAACGCTCCTGAACATACCCTAAGGACATTCAAAATTTTCAAAAAATTGATTTTTTTTAAAGGTATAAGCGTCAACTATACTGTGTAAAACGAGTTTTTCGATCGGCACATCAAAAAAGTTTCTAAGGGAGAAAACTTTTCAAAGCATTATGCACGTTCCCAGAATTCTTCGCGTTGCACTGCACATGTGTACAGATCTCGAGAACGTATTTCATGGCTTGATCTGCAGAGGCATCGCAGACTTATCGTGAACTATGAAACAGCCACAGAAAACGAAACATTTTGGTCAAAATTATTAAAGTCACATTTTAGTCCGCCATATTAGAATCGCCATTTTTATTTTGATGATTTTGATACATATTAACTCAAATTCGGGCTTTAAATCACAAAATCTTTTTTTCTAGATTTTGGCTGGAATACTGCTTATTTTTATAGTGGGGGTCCGAAATATTGGATCGGCCATTTTAAATTTCTAAAAGCTGACTTCAGATTCGTAATAAGCGATGTCCAAACCCCATAATTTAATGTAATTGTTTCAAAATATTGACATTCTACCACGAATAATTAATCGAAATTGTTCTCAAAATTTAAACGCGTTCATCTCAAAACATGATTTTTCAAAACTGCGTGCAATCTCATTTGAAAACGGTTCCATTTAAAGACTTCATTTTTTGACCTCTTGAACAAAACTTTTTGTATTCGAGGCACTGGTAGAGTCTAGGGGCAGATCACTCTAGGAATGTATAACAAATTTGCATCAACTTAGATAAAATGCATTTAATTTCCATTTTTGCATCAACTTAGCACTCCCTCGCAGAAAAGATTACTTAACCATTTCATGCCCAACTTTTTTCTCGTGCATGTAGGGTTTCAAAACAATTTTTCCTTGAAAACGGTGGGGTCAAGAAACACGAAAAGCCTTTTTTTCATAAAGAAAGGTGCTTCTCTCGCAGAAGCTGCTCAATTTTTACCTTCCAATGCTCAATACAATTCTGCTAGAATATTTACAATAGTCCAATTGCGTGGAAAATGTAACCAAAGACAGTCTAAATAAAGTTTTATCAATTTTCAATAATATTGCAACATAACGAAGATATACGAAAAATTTATTTTCCGTCGTCAACGTAAATGTTCCTGGTAGCACTGCTCCATCGGAATCCAATCAGACTAATTGCAATATCTTCAGTTCTAGAGCTGGTCCTTGAAACTATTAATACTCAAATGAAAGGCAGTAGTCACATTATTATCCTTACTTGCTTTTGTGAGCAAATTTTGCCTTAATCAATAGTTGTAGCTGTTTAAAAACATTGTTGTCCACAAACAACATGGGCATGAATGGTTTAACAATCATCCTACGCTGATCCACTTTGTTCGATGTTTTGTTGAATGTAGGGCTGTTATTTTGTAGGATTTTGACGTCTTACACGCAACGCATAATGCATTACGAATTTCTATTTTGATGGAAAGAAATGCATTTAATTTCGCTGATTTTTAAAAACGCATCTCAAGTGATCTACCCCTAGGGTAGAGTTGATTGAGTTTATTGATTGATTTTCATGAAGATTTTTCCAACAGTGTGAGCAAAACTGTTTTTTTCGTTTTTCAAGATGGCCGCTTTTCCAAGCTTTCGAAAGCCGTGTGGTGTCCGGCGGGCTGAAATCCTTTTGCACTATTTCAGCCAAGAATAGAACCTCTGGGAAGCTGCTCCCATGTCGTAAGAGGCGACTAACAACGTGCTAGGAGTTCCTAGGTCAATGAATTGCTCCGTACCGAAGACTGCACGGACCTTAAGGTTTAACATCATAGCCTTTATCCATTCGGTATTTAGTGAATCACTGACATATAGTCACCTTTTCTGATTCGCTATTCCCGATTGTGTACCAACGTTTTAGGTTTCTTCTGGCGGTTGTATAATAGCCGTAAAGGATGAAGTCTAATTCTACACTAAGTAACAATATATATTAATATACCGGCTCTTCTACGCCCAGGTATAACTTCCAAAGCTTTGGTTAAAAAACCAAATAATTTAATAAAATCTGAACCGTCTACCAACAAATCTGTATTGACGAATACCTGAAAAGGTGACTTCGTTAGGTCTCATGAAGGTCTGACACTAGCTCTGTACTACTTTTGCTTTCCTAAACAATGAAAAATTCAACATTCCAGAACTTCACTCTGTCAGAAAATGTAGGGCCTTCGGAAGCTAAAACTTCGTAAAATCGCACCCCTGGTCCTTTCTTCAAAATCATCCAGTGCAGTACTCTGCGTCACTCTTTGGAGCGTGAACCGCTCATATAATAGTCGGTCTTTGCCGGTATTGCTCTTCTCCCATCCATTCTTCTTCTGGGCCGCCGATGGATCAAAAGCCCTTATCGTTTTGTTTATTATATTTATTAAGCATGTCATTTGCAATTTGACATTTAACCCAATCATGGAAACGTATCTGATAGAGAGAGTGGAGATGCCAACTTGTCATTAGAATTTCTCAGTGAATTTCTTCACATTCATTTGGGATATCTTTTATACTTTTTGTACGCTTGTTTTGTACGGCTAACTTTTGGAGTTTGCTTTGGACAGTCATTACGAGAGGATCGTTTTGCACAGCTCTCTCGCGATTGTTTCCTTCTGTGGAAAAAATTTGGTACTATGCCATCCGTATGAATGTCTTTTCCAGTTAGTAGTAATTTATAGGTTGTAAAATAGTTCTATTGTGCCTTATTGCTGTTAATCCCAAGGAGGAATGAAGTGAATAGTGATGTTTCGAAAAATAGGATCTAGAAGCTAGAGAAAGCGAACATGCAGTTAAAATCGTTCGTCTTAGTGGAATGATATAGCTGGTTGTGTTGTAGTGAGAAAGTATATAGATACGGAGCATTATATAGTGAATATGGCTTGTGAGGCAGCAGGGTGTGGATGCTTAGGAATTTCTAAACGGATGCTTCTTCCCGTTGGAATCAAGATAAGTTATCCTTTTTCATATTTTAATCTGCAATGCCCTTCATATTCTGTATATTATCGCACCAAGCTAGAATGTTTTTAATGTGTGAACCGACCATGGAATATATAGTAAAATTACGAAGTTCATCTCACACACATACACTGTTTGGGGTCGATTGGAGTCTGTTTGCCAGTTGTTGGACTTTGTAGGTCCGACAGCCATCGTGTGGATGGCGGCTTGTTTCTTCCGATAGGTTTATTGTCTTTCTAATTGGAATAGTGCCATCCTGGCAAAGAGAAATTAGATCACCACCGTCTTTCTTTGTACTGATTCTCTCATTGGTTTTTAAAACGTGCAGTGTACGCTGAGGGACGGGAATATGCAGGGTTTGCTTGATTTCTGTTAACTGTCCTGTCTCTTTTATTCTATTGTGATTTTTGTGAGTTTTCCTGCATATATTTCTGGTGAGCGTTTGGGAGGTGGATGGACCGAGTTTGTGTAGTGCGTTGAGTCACGGGGAATAGATGGAGGGGTTTGCTGTTGATGACTGAATAAAGTTCCCCGTGTAGTGTTGACATTTTCGCTGTTTTCACCTTCTGTTACGGAAAAGCTTATGAATGTGTTGCATCTTCCAACAGTTTGTATTATGCTATATTTCACCCTAAGGAGGAAAATTTGGTAAAAACCAAAATTTCTCACTAGGGTGAAAATTTGTTGGTAAAAACCAGTCTTTGTACAGGAGGGCACAAATCCTTATTTCATACTATGTTGCGTTTCGGCTTCGCCTCTTCAGAAACCGACACTAACGTATTGTCGGAATAGATTAGCGCCGGCTTGACGCAAATCCCTTAAAACTAAAACACACTATGTGTTTCAATCAAACGACTGATCAAACGTGATGTCCCGTTCGAGCAGAAGTTCTGTTTATGCCGATGAGACACAAGTGAAGCCGAAACTTGTCTTGGCTTAGCAGGCCTATGCGAAAGCACTATGCTATATTTCACCCTAAGGAGGAAAATTTGGTAAAAACCAAAATTTCTCACTAGGGTGAAAATTTGTTGGTAAAAACCAGTCTTTGTACAGGAGGGCACAAATCCTTATTTCATACTATGTTGCGTTTCGGTTTCGCCTCTTCAGAAACCGACACTAACGTATTGTCGGAATAGATTAGCGCCGGCTTGACGCAAATCCCTTAAAACTAAAACACACTATGTGTTTCAATCAAACGACTGATCAAACGTGATGTCCCGTTCGAGCAGAAGTTCTGTTTATGCCGATGAGACACAAGTGAAGCCGAAACTTGTCTTGGCTTAGCAGGCCTATGCGAAAGCACTATGCTATATGCTAGTTTGTATTGCCTGCCATGGATAAGCTGCTAGTGAATACACGAGGAGCTCTTTTTGTTCATCGATGAGGTATTGCTCTGTTTGCTTCTCTTTTCTTCTGCTGTGAATTTTGTTCATTGAACGTGTTCGGTCTGTCCACTCATTGAATGTTATTGGAGGTGTATGCCCTAGTATACATGGAAATCACGGCGAAGTGCGGGGGAGGGAGATGGACACCTCTGTGAAGTTGGCCGGAAAATTCGCGGAAATTCGATAAACTAAATTTTAATCGTTTGGTGGTCGTTTGGTGGTGATTGGTAGTCGGTTTTTAACGTTTGGTGGTGGGCGGGTAATTAATAAAAAAAATATTAAAAAATTAACGTGAAGTTGGCCGGAATAAAATGAAACATCATTATTTCACTACCAAATCTATTCAGATCGATAGGAAATCGTTTGGTGGTCACGAATATGCAATTTTTTTGGTTTGGTGGTGAATAGTTAGTTAGTTATTCGCAAAAACAACAAATCGAAACTAACAACCAAGCATCTCCATTAAAATTCTTATTGGAGGAAGCGCATGGTGTTTCGTATTTTCAAAGCTTTACAACACGTGCTTTCACAAACTGTTTGTAATGCTAAATTTTCTTTATATTCAAAAGCATATATACCACCGTTGTTTGCATATTCATCCCGTTCCAATATCACAGAATATGTGTCAATTATGCGTTTCGTAAATTGACTGTCTACGCGAGGGTCAAAGGACTGAGTCGTGTTATTGCATCCGCGGTTATAACGTCCGAATGGAGTGCGTCGCAACGTATGGGACATTATGACGCACAGGCATGTATTATAATATCCGAAAGTAAGAATGTGTCAAAAGATCCGAAATCGTTCTTGTTGCAAGTCCGAAACGATACTGCGTCAGTATGTCTGGGATCCTATAATGCATATAAATGTTATGATGTAAAGTTATTGTGTTGCAAGGTCTGGGAATAAATGGCAAACTCATAGTTTCGAATGTAATGTTACATAAGAACTGCGTAATAACACGGGGATGTTTCATAAAGTCTGTGACGTTATGAAAACGAATATGCGTCATGAAGTGCTGGACTGTATGGCACATATGATTTAAGGATCGTATTTCGTTATCAAAATCCTGGACACTGTATCGTACTTTTACACAGCAATAAATATGAATTTTATGTTAGACGTCATTCCAAACTTGATACAAATTACCAAACCATTATTCACAAAATGACGAGACTTGCATGCGCAGTTGCATAAAATTCCAATTATTTTCATTTAAAGTAAAACTGCGAGATTTTAGAAATAAAGCGATATGGTAAATCAAATCAATCGTTAAACTATATCATTTTTTATGATCGTATATATCAGGGTTACACTGAGCGACTATATTCGTAAATCTGGCACATATAGGTTTCGTTCAAACACAAATATAAGCAATTCTCCAGGTAAAGTTTCTATTTTAATTGCGAGTATTTTATAAATACCACGAAACGACTTTGGGAGGCTTAGTACGAATCGGGCTTATTAATCGAACGATTTTTTTGATGGAATATTTGAGAAAGTTTCTAATATTGTGCTAGAGAGCGCCATTTTGAAACAAATGTATTCCAAATAATTAGATTTTTGTTAGTAATAACACTTAATTAAAACAAGTAAATTATCATTTTTATGGATCCGCTGTATAGTATCTTTCATCATATATCTTTCTTTAAGTGAGACTATCAACGATGTTTGCTTAATCGGTGTCTGAATTGTAAAATATGCGTTGGTCAAATTCGGACCTGATACGAGATCGCAAAAAAACCGTTTGAGGGGATAGTGTGCGAAATCGGTCAAGCTTTCAAGAAAACATTAGTTATTGCAAATCGATTGACAGATTTCAATGTTACACTTCAAAAAATTATGAATCTTATCGTTGACGTAATTTCAAACATGACACAATTTAGCAAAACGTAATTCACGAAGTGACGAAATATAACCGTGTTCCATTTAATCTTACATGAAAGCTGTATTTTTCATGCGCAGTGCTATAAAATTAAACTTGTCAACATTTAAAACAATCACCGTATGTGGAGTAAGATTTCGTGATTTAGGAAAGTCATCATCATGTAAAATGAAAATCGAACATAAAACTATGTCATTTTTATTCTCGAATATGTCAGGGTCAGGTGATGAAAATACACACGATTTTTTTTAGGTATGTAGCTCGTAACTCCATTTTTAGATGATTTGGGTCAGCTCCTACTTTTATTGTATATTTACTATAAAGTTTCACATATCGAAGAGAACTTTTCATTTCCGGACCAATTGATCAGACTTTTGCAAAAAAAAAACAAATATATTAAAATCTGTTGACATGGTCGAATCACTCAGTCCCCCTACAAATTGTTTGTATGTATTCAGATGAAATTGTTATTTAAATTAATTGATTGTTAATTCAAATCTACTTAATAAATAATTAGATTGTTTGATGAAATGCACGAAAAACTTCGTTATATCTATCGTTCGTAATATACACGAGAAATGTTTGGGTATTTTATCAAAGAATTCGTACAATTAACGAAATCGATTCATTATCGACCAACGAAATTTTTGTTGTACTATTTACGAGCTACTACTACTAAACTAACTTCAAAACTCAATTTTGATAAATTTTACGATAGAGTTTTCGTGAACATTACGAATAACATTCACACTATTAGCGCAAAAGATTCGGAGTCGACCCATTTTTTCTTCAAATGATCTTATTGCAAACCATGGAAATAGTTTTAACAATAATTATTAACTGGCCCATTCTAGTACCAAAAAAATAGTAAGCATTTTCCGATACAATCTATGTTTGCTATTCTCATATAGAAAGGCTATGCAATTGCATAATTTATTGAACTAAATTTTAATCGATTACTGGTTGTTTGGTGGTGATTGGTAGTCTGTTTTTAACGTTTAGTAGTCAGCGGTTAATTAATAAAAAATATTAAAAAATTAACGTGAAGTTGGCCGGAATAAAATGAAACATCATTATTTCACTACCAAATCTATTCAGATCGATAGGAAATCGTTTGGTGGTCACGAATATGCAATTTTTTTGGTTTGGTGGTGAATAGTTAGTTAGTTATTCGCAAAAACAACAAATCGAAACTAACAACCAAGCATCTCCATTAAAATTCTTATTGGAGGAAGCGCATGGTGTTTCGTATTTTCAAAGCTTTACAACACGTGCTTTCACAAACTGTTTGTAATGCTAAATTTTCTTTATATTCAAAAGCATATATACCACCGTTGTTTGCATATTCATCCCGTTCCAATATCACAGAATATGTGTCAATTATGCGTTTCGTAAATTGACTGTCTACGCGAGGGTCAAAGGACTGAGTCGTGTTATTGCATCCGCGGTTATAACGTCCGAATGGAGTGCGTCGCAACGTATGGGACATTATGACGCACAGGCATGTATTATAATATCCGAAAGTAAGAATGTGTCAAAAGATCCGAAATCGTTCTTGTTGCAAGTCCGAAACGATACTGCGTCAGTATGTCTGGGATCCTATAATGCATATAAATGTTATGATGTAAAGTTATTGTGTTGCAAGGTCTGGGAATAAATGGCAAACTCATAGTTTCGAATGTAATGTTACATAAGAACTGCGTAATAACACGGGGATGTTTCATAAAGTCTGTGACGTTATGAAAACGAATATGCGTCATGAAGTGCTGGACTGTATGGCACATATGATTTAAGGATCGTATTTCGTTATCAAAATCCTGGACACTGTATCGTACTTTTACACAGCAATAAATATGAATTTTATGTTAGACGTCATTCCAAACTTGATACAAATTACCAAACCATTATTCACAAAATGACGAGACTTGCATGCGCAGTTGCATAAAATTCCAATTATTTTCATTTAAAGTAAAACTGCGAGATTTTAGAAATAAAGCGATATGGTAAATCAAATCAATCGTTAAACTATATCATTTTTTATGATCGTATATATCAGGGTTACACTGAGCGACTATATTCGTAAATCTGGCACATATAGGTTTCGTTCAAACACAAATATAAGCAATTCTCCAGGTAAAGTTTCTATTTTAATTGCGAGTATTTCATAAATACCACGAAACGACTTTGGGAGGCTTAGTACGAATCGGGCTTATTAATCGAACGATTTTTTTGATGGAATATTTGAGAAAGTTTCTAATATTGTGCTAGAGAGCGCCATTTTGAAACAAATGTATTCCAAATAATTAGATTTTTGTTAGTAATAACACTTAATTAAAACAAGTAAATTATCATTTTTATGGATCCGCTGTATAGTATCTTTCATCATATATCTTTCTTTAAGTGAGACTATCAACGATGTTTGCTTAATCGGTGTCTGAATTGTAAAATATGCGTTGGTCAAATTCGGACCTGATACGAGATCGCAAAAAAACCGTTTGAGGGGATAGTGTGCGAAATCGGTCAAGCTTTCAAGAAAACATTAGTTATTGCAAATCGATTGACAGATTTCAATGTTACACTTCAAAAAATTATGAATCTTATCGTTGACGTAATTTCAAACATGACACAATTTAGCAAAACGTAATTCACGAAGTGACGAAATATAACCGTGTTCCATTTAATCTTACATGAAAGCTGTATTTTTCATGCGCAGTGCTATAAAATTAAACTTGTCAACATTTAAAACAATCACCGTATGTGGAGTAGATTTCGTGATTTAGGAAAGTCATCATCATGTAAAATGAAAATCGAACATAAAACTATGTCATTTTTATTCTCGAATATGTCAGGGTCAGGTGATGAAAATACACACGATTTTTTTAGGTATGTAGCTCGTAACTCCATTTTTAGATGATTTGGGTCAGCTCCTACTTTTATTGTATATTTACTATAAAGTTTCACATATCGAAGAGAACTTTTCATTTCCGGACCAATTGATCAGACTTTCGCAAAAAAAAAACAAATATATTAAAATCTGTTGACATGGTCGAATCACTCAGTCCCCCTACAAATTGTTTGTATGTATTCAGATGAAATTGTTATTTAAATTAATTGATTGTTAATTCAAATCTACTTAATAAATAATTAGATTGTTTGATGAAATGCACGAAAAACTTCGTTATATCTATCGTTCGTAATATACACGAGAAATGTTTGGGTATTTTATCAAAGAATTCGTACAATTAACGAAATCGATTCATTATCGACCAACGAAATTTTTGTTGTACTATTTACGAGCTACTACTACTAAACTAACTTCAAAACTCAATTTTGATAAATTTTACGATAGAGTTTTCGTGAACATTACGAATAACATTCACACTATTAGCGCAAAAGATTCGGAGTCGACCCATTTTTTCTTCAAATGATCTTATTGCAAACCATGGAAATAGTTTTAACAATAATTATTAACTGGCCCATTCTAGTACCAAAAAAATAGTAAGCATTTTCCGATACAATCTATGTTTGCTATTCTCATATAGAAAGGCTATGCAATTGCATAATTTATTGAACTAAATTTTAATCGATTACTGGTTGTTTGGTGGTGATTGGTAGTCTGTTTTTAACGTTTAGTAGTCAGCGGTTAATTAATAAAAAATATTAAAAAATTAACGTGAAGTTGGCCGGAATAAAATGAAACATCATTATTTCACTACCAAATCTATTCAGATCGATATGAAATCGTTTGGTGGTCACGAATATGCAATTTTTTTGGTTTGGTGGTGAATAGTTAGTTAGTTATTCGCAAAAACAACAAAGCGAAACTAACAACCAAGCATCTCCATTGAAATCCTTATCGGTGGAAGCGCATGGTGTTTCGTATTTTCAAAGTTTTACAACACGTGCTTTCACAAACTGTTTGTAATGTTAAATTTTCTTTATATTCAAAAGCATATATACCGGCGTTGTTTGTATATTCGTCCCATCCCAATATCACAGAATATGTGCCAATTATGCGTTCCGTAAATTGACTGTCTATGCGAGGGAAAGGACTGAGTCGTGTCATTTCATCCGCGGTCATAACGTCCGAATGGAGTGCGTCGCAACGTACGGGACATTATGACGCACAAGCATGTATTATAATATCCGAAAGTAAGAATGCGTCAAAAGATCCGAAATCGTTCTTGTTGCAAGTTCGATACGATACTGAGTCAGTATGTCCGGGACCCTTAATGCATATGAATAATTGGATGTTATGATGTAAAGTTATTGTGTTATAAGGTCTGGGAATAAATAACGCACTTACAGTTTCGAATTTTATGTTGCATAGGAACTGCGTAATAACATAAGAATGTTTCATAAAGTCTGTGACGAAACGATTTCTCATGACACAAATGTAATTGCTAAACGGTCGTCTATATGTCAAATAAGAATCAAACTCAATTTTTTCCATCAATTCCCCCAAAAAAATTACAGTGATTCTATTTTTTTTTTGTATAAATGCCACCACTGATTGATTGTGAAATTTAATTATCGTGATATTTTCAATTCAATTTTATTACCCTCTGGAAGTCGCTGATGTTCGAAGACGATTTTGCTAGAGTTTCTGAACATGGTGTATTCAGTGAAATAGTTTGTACGTATGGCTGCTGATGGGATAATAAGGGAAAGTTAGTTCGATTTATTTTTTAACACTCTGCACTCATTAGCACCGAAACATCTGGTTGTTGAAAATTTACTTTATATTAGCTCTGTCATGGCTAAAAATAATGGTGTGGATATTAGAAAAAAATTAGCTATAATCAAACATTTGTGGCTGATCGGGAGTCTATCGTTGCATCTCTAGAGAAGATAACACTTGGGCTCGCGTAAATGCTGTTGCTTTTCACAAGCCATTTTTTCTCAATAACTAATGCGTACATTGTTTATTGCGTAAACATCCAACTCTGCGAATAAGACATTTTGTGTAGTATTATAAAGAGATGATCATTTTTACGAACAGTTTTGCAGTTTAATCCAATTTCAAATTGATTAATATACAATGTTTACAAACTGTCAAAAATATGCTGGATTTATAATTTTGTTTTAAGTTGGAGTGGACTCATAAATAACTTTAAGTAAACATTGTATTTCGATCATAGATTTGCATTTTATGTGAACTTTGTACAACAGAATATAATTTTTGCTTGCACTATTTGTAATTTTGATTTAGTCTGTCATTATTTGTAATTTATTTTTTTTACGGCGCCGGTGGTTGAGTGGTAAGAGTGACCGCCACTCATTCCAGTTGTCCTGGATTCAATTCCAGCCGCAGTCGTTGACATTTTTCTGAGGTGAAAAAATATGTGGTCACGTCTTCCTTCGGAAGGTAAGTAAAGCCGTTGGTCCCCGGTCCATGAGTTGATGGATCGATATCTAGTCCAGATAGTGAAGTCACCTCTCTGGTGTCGGTGTAGAAGAACTAGAATCCAACTTCTATCCTTACTAACAGAGTATCCTCCTCCCGTGATACTTATGGAGTGCGCAGTAGTATATACGGCCTCTAGCAAAAGCAAGTATCGGACTAACCATTCCTTCCCTTTCCTTCTGCGATCTACGTTCGGGCCTGGCCGGCACCGGTATTGATCAATACCGCAAATGTTAGGATAACCAGGAGTTGCACATTGAAAGATGTTTTCGCTACTCCCAAACATAATTATCTACTGATTCTCTGTGCAACTTCAGCTAGTCCAGATCGATAACGGAGAAGCAGCCAGGGGTGATCGCACAAGCTCAAGCTTATTATTTGTAATTTATTTTAAGCAATATGAAATACGATTGCTGGTTTGCTGAGATATCGCGAATTATTTCTGGTTCATTCTAGTACTACAAACAAGGTCTTTTTTCTTTTTTTTTTATTTCGACTATGTTAGTCACATTTTCTTTTTTACGTTTCAACGACATTCAATTAGCTAGAGATTACTGGGTAGGGAAAGTTATGAAACTTAGAGCCATAGTACTCAAGTGAGAGCAAGGATGTGAAGTGAACAGATCGGAAAACTAGAAGTGGCAGGGTCATTAGAACAGGCTTATTATCGTAAGAGCTTAATTTTTGCTTTCTGTTAATGAGGGTCGAGCTTAGGCAGAATAACTACGAATCACCCAAGTTCACTAACATGTGTCCTGATAAAGGTAGACGTATCTATCTTTACCGTGACAACCTTGCTCTCAATTGAGTACTATTGCTCTAAGTTTCATAACTTTCCCTACCCAGTAATCTCTAGCTAATTGAATGTCGTTAAAACGTAACAAACAAGGTCTGCATTTTTAAACAAAATCGATTTTTGTCATTCTCATATAGAAAGGTTATATAATTGCAAAATAAATTGAATTAAATTTTAATCGATTCATGGTCGATTGGTCGTGATTGGTAGTCGATTTTTAACGTTTGGTGGTCAGTGGGTAGTTAAAAAAAATATTTAAAAATTAACGTGAAGTTGGCCGGAATAAAAACGAAACATCATTTTCTTACTACAAAATCTATTTAGATCGACAGGAAATCGTTTGGTGGTCACGAATGTGACATTTTTTTGGTTTGGTGGCGAATAGGTAGTTAATTATTCGCGAAAACAACAACGCGAAACAAACAACCAAGCATCTCCATTGAAGTCCTCCTTGGAGGAGGCGCATGGTGTTCTATATTGTTCTAAGTTTCACAATACGCGCTTTCACATACTGTTTAAATTCGTTACACTTATATAAAATTTAGTCACTTATTCGTCGACACCTCCTCTATACTCAATACAGTTTGCCAATTTATTCTACATAGTCTAAGTTTAACTTCTTCAAAGTCGGTTTTATGGTATTCTGGCACTTCCTCATACTCGTCGTCCGGGGAAGAGTTTTGATGAAAGAAACTTGAACATTCGATTGTTGTATGAAATACTTTTTTTCCATAATGGAGTTAAAGATGTATTAACACAGAAGTGAGTAAGAGGCCTAAATATGAATTTTGTTTATTTTTTACATGGTTCATTTGGTGCAAGCAAAATTCTGATATTTTGTCAAATAAGTGAAGTGTTTCATTTTCGCCTACGACTGGGAGTATCATATATTCGTTTCAATGTCTACGATGAAGTTAATGTTAGGTTGATTAAAGTCGCTCTTAATATGCAGTTTTACTTCAGGTTTCATGTTTGACATGACAGTTTTTACAGTTTTACAAAACAGCTCGAATAATTTTTAGGTGGAAAATACACAGAGGCGAGTATGTGTACTTCTCCTGATATTACTGCTTTTGCCCATATATGTTCAAATTCTATGTGTTTCGTGGTTTCTATTTCTTTTGAAGAAAAATCTGCATTTATGGCTATGAGGACTCCTCCTCCAGACTTTTTCTGACAAAGAGACAAATTACGGTCATGCCGAAATACATTAAATTGATTTCCAAAATTTTCTTCGCTTCTTACGCTTTCATCCCAGCTATTTTCCGTTCCAAGAATTATATTAAAAGAGGAAGAAATTATTTTTTGATGGATTTCTTTAATTTTCGCTGGGTTTTTCATTCGATTAAAATTTCAGCAATAGACTAAAATTTTAATAGAAGTCTGTTGGGGATGCGAAGAAGTTTTGGGAATATATAAATTACTTACATTTATGTTTTCTTCCTCTATAGCAGGCGTCGTTACTTGCGAAAATCGACATTCTAAATTTATGCGTAGCTTCGCGGAGTTGTTGAAGGCGGCGAGTTCTTTCGCTTGACAAAATTTTTCCATAGGAGTCATTGTCTGTTGCTGCTTCGTCTGAATTCAGCTCATATTCCTGATAGACTTCGATGAATATGCGCCGGAGATGGTCAGGAGCGGTCTGTAGTCCTTCGGACGCGAGCGTCATTTTGATACTGGTCGGCGTCATTCCTCCCACGCAAATACAGGCGTACAATGTTCATTATTTTTGGTTCGCAAAGTCTGGCCTTTAAGAAGCGTTTCCATATTTTTTTGGTTCCAATGAAGCGCCAGCCAGATGTAATTTCAGAGTCGATTTCCGCCACTGATTGTGGTTGTTGCGGTAAGGCGTCTAGCTCTTCAACGAGACTAGCATGGAATTCTGACATTTGTTTTCTTTCAATGAAGGTTTCGGTTGGCAAGGTCTTCATCCGCCTAAAAAGTCTTACGCTGCGATGCTACATGGTGATTTGCTATTTCGTATTTCTTCTATATGTGATTCCATGATGTCAATTTTGGACTCTATATAAGTAAAGGCCTTTTCGAAGCGTTGTTTGACGCTTTGTTGATGTCAGCCAAAAGAGAGTCATTGTCATGCTCATTTAGAAGTGATGACATACGATTCATAATTTTAGTAGCGGAATTGCAGGTCGTAATGTTGGAGTATTTTATGTCAGACAATCTACACGTTTAGTAATTGTTTCGCTTCCCGAGTAGCTGATCTTACAGGACATTTCCAAATCAATATCAACACAATTCGTCTGCAGTCGTTTTTACCGTGTATCTATAGCGGAACGATTTTTTGGTTCTACTCTGGGCGAGATGAGAAGGTAGACTGACCTTAACTAACTGTTGAATAAAATGGTTAATTTTTATATTTTTGTATTGTTATAGCACGTACTAGTATTTTCCCTCTAAAAATGCATTGTGTTGAGATAGAACGGTGATTTTGGGTCTCACCAAAGATGCGTGTGATGTCTATAAGAACCCAATTATAATGTGCGAAATAAAGAAATCAAATCAGTTCAGCTCATGCGACAGCAGCAGTGCTCAATTGCCTACTGTACTCACAGTTATGTTATTTGCGTCTGATTACTGTGTTCTGTGTTTATATTGTTGTCACGTCCCACATATTCTCACAGTTTACTTATGTAAATAGAAAATCTTTTTGATTTGATAATTTTAAACGAGAATTTTGAGCTGCATCTGCTACCTTCTCATTTTGCTTACAACAAAAGCCAAAAACTGCTCCACCGCCACCAGCAAGTAAATCAATCCATGTGTTGCTTTGTCTGCACAGTAGAAGCAAAATATTATATTCCAAGCTACTGTGTCGAAAAAAAGAGTGACGATTACAAGCAGAAAGTGGCTTATTGCGGTCAAAATATATTCATATTTACTTTTTGAGACGTTCCTTAAGATCTATTGTTAAAAGTACAAATGGAGCTGAAGATGGCCAATGTTTACGCCATACAATTTCACCATGTTAGACATAGCGTGCTGATTATGTTCCAGACCATCAATGAAAGCGTTTGTTTCGCGAAACGAAATATATCCGCTCACTGTTTGAATACAAATTCTAAATCCCTCCGTGGGTTGGAAGCATTATTCCTGCTATTGTAGCACCTGCAGATCCTTTTTTCCTTACCCCTAACCTTACCACTTCCCCAATCCTTCCCATCAGGGAAATGATGAAAAAACGATTCATGGCAAGGCACAGATCTCCGATCTACATGGGGAATGTGCCATTTGAGCCAGACGCTGCTGATTCCTGAATACCGACAAATTTAAAAACTTATAACTATGGCAATTTTACCCTATTTTGATATCGCGGAATAAGAAGCTGTCGAAATTCGCCGGTCTGGCACGCTATCTGTAGATGTGGCAATATGAGTCAACCGGAGTCTAATAGAAACCACGGACTCACGAGTTTCCCATGGCTGAAGAGATACTAACTCATATTACACTAGAGGACTTAGGTTTAAAAGGGCCCGGCAGTAATACAAGCCTTGGGGCCTGACGCGGCTCTCGACGGCCTTGGCAACGAATCAAACGATTCAAAGTAGTTCACGTCACAATGCAAGCGACGGTTGTTGTTTCATATGCTTTACCGACATTTGAAAATATTTTCTTAGATAATTAGTACGATATTCAACTGAATGAATAACATGGATATTTGAATGAATATTTTTTCTATTCACTGCTAGTCGCATCAGGTTCATTTACAGCCGTCAAAAAAGAGCTTCGATTATTTTTAATTCTGATTAGTAATATAATTGTAGATGAATAAAAAGAATTATCTTACATCTCCAGTATTATAATTCGTCTAAGGATAAACTCACAATATCATAATAGGGTAGTAAGGGACACTATACACGAAATGTGGAGAGTGCGGCATCGCGCCTGACGCTGGAACTCTCATATTCATGTTCTAAAAATTTATAACACTGTTTGCTATACTCCGGTCTTCCATAGAGCTGAAAGGGTTATTAGGGTTTATTAAAATCAATCCTGCATCAATATTCAATATTTGATGAAATCATTTTTATCAATTACGACAAGTTTCGAAAATACTGTGAAATGGTTTTTGTCAAGAAAAAACTACAGGGGCGAGCTGTAGACGAAGGACTATACTACTTAATGTAAAATATTTATTTTCTTAGAACATTTATAGTAATAATAAATCAAACATATTTCTTACGTATGGTTTAATCACAACCAATCAACATCGAATATTAGATATTGAACCAAACCTTCTTGGTTATCAGGTCATTTCATTTGTAGTAGGTGATCGAATCCGATTAAACTTATTTAAGAAGATCTGAAGAAAGAAGACAGAAAACTGTGACCGAACTAATATCTGGAACTAAATCTTTATAGCATAAGATTAGCTTGTAAAAACTTTTCCATTGTGTGTGGTAAAAAACCCGGACCAGTGAAGAAAAATCAAATTTTAGACAATATAATCACATTTCATGTATAGACCAAGCATTCAAATTATATTTTGTCATTATTGTAACTTTCCTAAAGTACGCATACAAATATAGCGAATGCAGTCGTCTTAACAGTTATGTGTCCAACAAAAACAACACCTTTAACAGGCCAACGAGGGTACCCGGGTACCCACAAATTGAAATGCTCATAACTATGGCTTCCCTCAACCGATTTGGACACTTTTAGATATTTTGCATTCAGGAACTCGTCCACTTTTTGATTCTGTACAATAGAACCGGAATAATGGATCTGGTTTTTGGTAATCCGAATTTCCTGGAGTATTGTTCCAGTACTAGGATATGATTTGTAAATTTGATTAATGTACTAGCAATATGTGTATCAAAACTCTTCAAATTGTCTCGGAAGTCTGTTTTTTTTTGTTACGGGACCCTATGGCAATTTGAAAAATGGAAATGGAATGGAATGGCCACTCACGGCCCCGCGGGAACCTGCTCCGGAATGTCCGTTCCGGGGACAAATCACCAAATGGTTACAAAATCACGAGATACAGCCTACTGATGCAATTCCAAGAATTTTGATACCATTATTGCTAGTATTCCAAATTGCAAATAATACCTCAGCACTGGAACCTGCTTCCGGAAACCCAGGTTCCCGGGAATCGAATGAAGTAACCCGATTCATTTTTACCAAGGCCAAAAGTGGATGAGTTCCTGAATCCAAAACGGCCAAAAGTATCGAAATCGGTTGGATATTACGTTAGTTACGGGCATTTAGTTTTTTAGTTTAGTGTTACGTAGTAAAAAATGCAGGAGCCCCTTCTCACTTCCACCCTTACTATATCAACAATATTATTAACCCAAAAGCTTGACTTAGTGAAGTTCTAAGATGTCACAAAGTTTAAATTTCCAGCTATGGATAAAACATAAAAATTTAATTAATTGAAACTTACGGGTACCTTTGTACCGCATCGGACACACAAGGTTAATTATATATCGAAACTATAAATATACAAAAATCGAAAACAATTTTATATATGGACAAGATGCGTTTTTGCAACGTTTTGCCTTTCTCAATAGAAAGGTATTGCAATTGCTCTGAAAACCGACTTTTTAACGGAGGCCCAGTGGGCCAAGTGACACATACTATTCGATTCAGTTCGTCGAGTTCGGCAAATGTCTGTGCGTGTGTATGTATGTGTGCATGTATGTATGTGTGTGTATGTGCGTCTGTGTGTATGTGACCAAAAATGTCACTCATTTTTCTCAGAGATGGCTGAACCGATTTTGACAAACTTAGTCTCAAATGAAAGGTGCAACGTTCCCATAGGCTGCTATTGAATTTCTAATGGACCCGACTTCCGGTTCCGGAATTACAGGGTGATGAGTACGAACACGCAGAAAATGTCGATTTTAATAAATTCTGTAATGAATGTATAAAGGTGAAAAAATTTCCAAAATATGACCACAACAGCTTCGATTTGTAGAATTAGGTCACTAATATCCATTCAAAGTCTATTTTGCCACATTGGCCACCATCATCGGTTCCGGAAGCCACGGCGAAAGTATCTAAATTCAGAATAACAGTCACATCAATTTCTCGGAGATGGCTGGACCGATTCAACTAAACTATCTCTCAAATAAAAGGTATTGCGTCCCCGTAAATAGCTGTTTAATTTCATCCCGATCCGACTTCCGGTTCCGGAGTTACAGGTTGTGGCGTGCGATCACATAGCAAATTGTGATTCAAACCGATACTCCGATGAAAGCAAAAAAGGTAAAAATTTCGCTAAAATGTCTCTCAAACAACTTCAATTTGCTGTTCTAGGTCATCGACGGCCAACCAAACTTTCGTTGACTACATTGACCACCATAGACGGTTCCGGAAGTGCCCGGGAAAAGCGGCCATCTTTCAAAATTGACGAACTCACATCAGTTTCCCAGGAATGGTTTGGCCGATTTTCACAAACTTATTCCCAAATGGTAGCTGTAATATCCCCACAGACATCTGTAAAATTTCGTACGGATCGCTTATATGGGTCCGGAAATATAGACTAAACCGTCCGGTCACATATGAAATTACCATATAAGCCGGAACTCAAATTTTTTTTCAAGGGGGGGACCTCATGAAATTTCAGAAATCGAATTCGAATTCGTATTTTTGATGCCAAACATCTTTAAAATCCGTGAATCGTCGAGATTTTATGTTATCTCGAAAAAAAAATTTTTTTATAAAGATAGACTTTTTGGGACTGCCGATTTCGCACCTTTTTTCAGTTCAATATTACCGTGGCTGTTTTTTCTTTTTCAAAATTTTACAACTCGAATAATGATTTATTTTCCTGTATATAGTTGTCATGTGATGTATAATAATAAAATGTAATATATGCATTTAAAAACTTTTAATGAATATAAACAACGCACACATTCTCGTGATTCATGATTGAGAAAGGCACAATTGCACCGCTAGGTGGATTAAAATAGGTTTTTTCAGTTCAATATTGTGTTTTTGGAAAAAAATCGCGAATGGCGCAAAACAAACTACAGTAAGATTCCGTTTTTGGCACGTTCCGTTTTTGGCATGCTCCCTTTTTGGCAAACTCCGATTTTGGCAACAAATGGGTTCCGTTTTTGGCAACATTTTTGTTGGTCATAACAAGTCTTTTAGAAATGTGCAAAAGATATTTTTTGTATCAATTTATATCACATTTGACTTCATTTCCAAACATGGGAGTCATATTAACCCTCAAAGGAGCAAATCAATTTTTTTTAATATTGTGAAAATTGTCTCATAGCTTCAATACATTACTGTGATAATTTTGAGATGTTTTTCGTAATGTTGTTGTAAAACAGTGTTATGCATTTAAGGGTTACCTATATTTTACACTATACGTGTTTTATTTAATCATTACAATAAGTGTAGAGATTCATTATTTATGTAGGGGAATGTGTTCGGTTGTCGGAAAACTTCTGTTTTTGGCTCACAACATTACTCCAATTAAACAATATATGGGAATAAGCATACCAATAGAAAGCTAGAGGCCTTATCTAATAACTTATCGAAAAATTTAATTTCATTTGTCAACTTAAAAAAAGTTATTAACAATTTAGTAAAATGATAACTGTTTATTATATTGAAAAATGTGGTCGGTTGTAGGCACCCTGAAAAAATTACTAAAAATGGAAAAATATGAATGATGATCATCACGATTCAAAGGGAAAAGGAAATTTATTCAGTTCAATACCCATCAAAGGCATTATGAACATCATTCTTCATCAGAACCACAATATGTGTATGTGTAAAACTAGGGCGAATATTACGCACTGCTAAGGCACTGATGGATCGCATTCACTGCCATTGAGTTAGTTTCAGGCACTCCAGTTGTTTACCAAGGCTTCAGACAGATCAGATAGAAGTCAGTCAAAACGGGAGGGGAACTACAGGGTAACCCCGACCCCCGCCAAATTATCTGTTCGTGACAATCTGGTATATACGGTGCTACCTAGCAGTGAAAACACGACCAGGTGGGCTTTCTTCATGTAAATGTAAAACGCTAAACCGGAAGTCGCCTTCCTGGTTTTCAGAATGGTGCCAAAGACCGATCTCTGGTGTCTATTCGTAAAGCCCGTTCCAAAATATGATTAGGTTATTGATACCATTTGCCACAAAAAATTGGGTGCCAACAACCGACCATGTTTAGGTAATGTTTGGGGATTTTAGTAACCTTTTTGAAAACTGATCAAAAGAAAACTTGTGGCGAATATTTCGGTGCTATTCAATGTTGAATCACAAAATAGAATAAATTCACATCGTAAATATTCAATGCTCATACTTTTTCGATCGATTTACTTCTTTCTGTAACACTAAGCAAATCATCAAAAAAAAATTTGAGTAGAGTTTCACTTGTTCAAAAAATATATTGGTTGTAGAACAGAACATTCGAGTCTGCTTCAGCAATCGGCACAAAAAGATCGCGCTAATATATAACACAAATAATGTATTTCAGAATGTCCATATCTGGTTTCTGTCAAAAGCTACATAGAGGTGCCGGCAACCGACGACTTTTCCCTATAATATGGACAAGTTGCAAGTGATTTTTACAACAAAAATGGTTTTCTTCAAACCTAAATATCTTCAAGCATTGCAGTTCGATTTTCAATCTATCAATTCCATTTGAAAGATCAACTATGGGTTAGTTATGGAGAAGCAATAAATTTAGTAATTTTTTAAAAGAACTGTGTTTTTTAAACAAAATTGTTCAATAAGAAAGAAGACATAACAGCCCCAGGAGCGAAATCAACACTACCATTCAGTGAATTGTTCAAGTTCTGACGTTCAGTGGGCCGAAGAAAAGCGATTCGAATTAAATGCTATTTTACATATTTGTAATGAGGGGAATTGCACTCGAGAAGTGAGCGAAGATTGTGAGAATTCTACAGGACGGTACAGTGGGCAGAATGCTACTTTCGACGTTCAAATCCTCTAGCGCCCTGGGTGTGTATCCTGAGGGATTTATGTCTTCGGAGAGGTGTCTTGGATGAAAATGAGCATTACTTTGACAACTGACTGATAAACGTTTGCTTGCCTTATGACTGAACTACAATTCGGAAAACTGCAGAAAGGACTAGACACAGCAGTGATTTAAATTAGATTACTTTATAAATTACTTGATAAATTTATTCTCAGTTCTAAATATTATATTTGAATTCGAAAACAAGAAAATATTTGCATATATTTTAGTTTACTCAAAAATTCTCTAGCGAAGTAGGAACTATTTAACTTAATTATATTTTTTCCTCATTTCATTTGTCTGCAAAAGGCCCACCTTGCCCCACTTTTTCTCTTCGTGGTTATAAAGTTAAAGGTTTTTACTAGTCACAAACAAAATTCCACCAAATTGCCGCCATCTTCCGCTTCGTGGATTATTAAAAATTTTGTGGAACATATTTTTTTAATATTTTTGATGAAAACAACCTTAAAATGTCATTATAACATTTATCACTCAGCATTTTTATTATTGTATATTTTCGAAGATTTAGGAATAAACATTTATTTCTATATTATATTTTTCATAAACAAATGTTAAAATTCATTTTCTCGAGTATTTTTTTAAATGTCATGTAGCACCATCTACATAGGTTATAAAGTATAAATGTCTTCAGTACATGTGTTAGAAATATCAAAACAAACAACTTTGCCGAAGAAAGTTTTTTGATAGAACACCTCTATCAAAAGATAGAACTGATCTAGATCTGTTTCTACTTATCTAGATTAAAACCAAAGTTGTCAAAATAATGATCAATTCCATCTAAGATGTTTTGCTAAAGACACTGATCCTCCAGGATATATACCCAGGGCGGTAGAGGTTTTGAGCGTCGAAAGCTTGTCCCACTGTACGACGTCTGAATTTGATAAAATCATGAATAAAATTGAATTTGCATATTTTTTCTTTCATCCCATTTCATTTCTCATGATTAAAAATCCTTGCAACATTTTTGAAGTCGTAAATTGAAAATCCAAACTATAAAAATAAGGTTCCATTTTTGGCACGGTTCCGGTTTTGGCAACTGAAAAAAATAAAATTGTTGCCAAAAACGGAATCCTACTGTATAAACATATCAAAAAACTATTTCCATGGTTGCAATAAAACCATTTGAAGAAAAAATGAGTTGAAAGCTGTAGAAGTGAATTCGAAGTTATACCTATTTGTTTTAAACTTAATTTCAAATCGCAAAATGAAAAGTTCTCTTCGATATGTGGAACTTTATAGTGAATATACAATAAAAAGTAAGAGCTGGCCCAAATCACCTTAAAATGGAATTATGAACTAAGCGAAAACAGTTGTTGGTCTTATCCAAAGAAAGATATATGATGGAAGATATTATCCAGCAGATCTATAAACAATTGGAAGTAAGTTAAACATAAAATTTCTATTCTTTCTGATTATAAGTACGTTACAGTGTCCAGAATGTCGATTGCGAAATGCGATCCAAAAATTCTTGTGCGTCTTAGAATTCAGTACCTCTTGACGTACAATTCAGTACCTCTTGACGTATATTATTTATATTCGTTTTCATAATGTTACAAACTTTATGAAGCATCCTCGATTGACACGCTTTGATCTGGGGCGTTATGACGCAGTTCCGATGCATCAATTTATTCGAAACAATGAGTGTTCCATTTATTCCCGGACTTTACGACGCAATAAGTTTGTATCATAACATCTAATTATTTATAGGGGAACCCGGAGCTATTAAGATCGTGGGGGTAGCCTCGATTTCTCAGAAAATCGTATGACTTTCTTAAAAAATTGACGGTCTGAATTGCCCCGTAGGGAGGTCCGAATTACCCCTACAATGTAAAAGGATGGAAAAATGTAGAGTTTTGCAAATCGTCGCCTAGCGCTGCCGTGAAGGAATGAAAATGAACTTTAATAGCATAAAAATGTAGCTGAGGTTTCAAACTAACATTTAGGACCTGGGACCGATAAATTTTTTCACGTCTATCCACCTAAAAGGGTGATTAGCTTAGGTAGGTCCGAATAGCCCCGGGTTCCCCAATGCATTGTAGCTACCTGAACACTATGATGCAATATCATTTCGAACACATTCTTACTTTCGGATATTATAATACACTTTTGTGCGACATAATGTCCTGGACGTTGTGACGCACTCCATTTGGACGTTATGATCGCGGATGTTATGGCACGACTCAGTCCTTTGACCCTCACGTAGACAGTCGATTTACGGAACGCATAATTGCCACATGTTCTGTGGTATTCCTTATATACATGGGACGAATATGCAAACAACGCCGGTACACATGGTTTTGCATGTATATATAAACATAGGGTGCTTACAGAGTGGCTGCGAGAAACTGATGCTGGTACGAGAAGCAGGTACTGGTACTGACAGTATGATGCGAGATGCGAGACACCTGCTTGCATTATATCAAATGGAGCCTGTCAGAGTAAAAGCAGGCAGTCGGCGCAGATCCGCTCGGCTTTCACTCTGCATTATTCCTTTGGTATGCAGCAAGCAGGTTTCTCGCATCTCGCCTCTTAATGTCAGCTTCAGCACCAGCTCAACTCCTCACCACCACTCTGTAAGCAGCCTTAAGCATTGTATTCTGGTTGCAGTTGAAAACTGTCAAATCAAACCAACGACAATCGTATTTTATCTAGTTCTAAACAGTGGAATCCCGGCGGAAGTCGTGCGCTGTATTCGAATAATGATGCACTGTACAGCGCACTACTTCCGACATCATGGATTAGCACTGAAGTAGAGAAAAAACGATTATCGCTGGTTGCATTTTCCAGATTTCAACCGTAACGATCATAAACCGTGTTTCGTTTTTATTCCGGCCAACTTCACGTTAATTTTTAAATATTTTTTTTAACTACCCACTGACCACCAAACGTTAAAAATCGACTACCAATCACGATCAAACGACCATGAGCAAAAATGGCTTGTGAAAAGCAACAGCATTTACGCGAGCCCAAGTGTTATCTTCTCTAGAGATGCAACGATAGACTCCCGATCAGCCACAAATGTTTGATTATTGCTAATTTTTTTCTAATATCCACACCATTATTTTTAGCCATGACAGAGCTAATATAAAGTAAATTTTCAACAACCAGATGTTTCGGTGCTAATGAGTGCAGAGTGTTAAAAAATAAATCGAACTAACTTTCCCTTATTATCCCATCAGCAGCCATACGTACAAACTATTTCACTGAATACACCATGTTCAGAAACTCTAGCAAAATCGTCTTCGAACATCAGCGACTTCCAGAGGGTAATAAAATTGAATTGAAAATATCACGATAATTAAATTTCACAATCAATCAGTGGTGGCATTTATACAAAAAAAAATAGAATCACTGTAATTTTTTTGGGGGAATTGATGGAAAAAATTGAGTTTGATTCTTATTTGACATATAGACGACCGTTTAGCAATTACATTTGTGTCATGAGAAATCGTTTCGTCACAGACTTTATGAAACATTCTTATGTTATTACGCAGTTCCTATGCAACATAAAATTCGAAACTGTAAGTGCGTTATTTATTCCCAGACCTTATAACACAATAACTTTACATCATAACATCCAATTATTCATATGCATTAAGGGTCCCGGACATACTGACTCAGTATCGTATCGAACTTGCAACAAGAACGATTTCGGATCTTTTGACGCATTCTTACTTTCAGATATTATAATACATGCTTGTGCGTCATAATGTCCCGTACGTTGCGACGCACTCCATTCGGACGTTATGACCGCGGATGAAATGACACGACTCAGTCCTTTCCCTCGCATAGACAGTCAATTTACGGAACGCATAATTGGCACATATTCTGTGATATTGGGATGGGACGAATATACAAACAACGCCGGTATATATGCTTTTGAATATAAAGAAAATTTAACATTACAAACAGTTTGTGAAAGCACGTGTTGTAAAACTTTGAAAATACGAAACACCATGCGCTTCCACCGATAAGGATTTCAATGGAGATGCTTGGTTGTTAGTTTCGCTTTGTTGTTTTTGCGAATAACTAACTAACTATTCACCACCAAACCAAAAAAATTGCATATTCGTGACCACCAAACGATTTCATATCGATCTGAATAGATTTGGTAGTGAAATAATGATGTTTCATTTTATTCCGGCCAACTTCACGTTAATTTTTTAATATTTTTTATTAATTAACCGCTGACTACTAAACGTTAAAAACAGACTACCAATCACCACCAAACATCCAGCAATCGATTAAAATTTAGTTCAATAAATTATGCAATTGCATAGCCTTTCTATATGAGAATAGCAAAAATAGATTGTATCGGAAAATGCTTACTATTTTTTTGGTACTAGAATGGGCCAGTTAATAATTATTGTTAAAACTACTTCCATGGTTTGCAATAAGATCATTTGAAGAAAAAATGGGTCGACTCCGAATCTTTTGCGCTAATAGTGTGAATGTTATTCGTAATGTTCACGAAAACTCTATCGTAAAATTTATCAAAATTGAGTTTTGAAGTTAGTTTAGTAGTAGTAGCTCGTAAATAGTACAACAAAAATTTCGTTGGTCGATAACGAATCGATTTCGTTAATTGTACGAATTCTTTGATAAAATACCCAAACATTTCTCGTGTATATTACGAACGATAGATATAACGAAATTTTTCGTGCATTTTATCAAACAATCTAATTATTTATTAAGTAGATTTGAATTCACAATCAATTAATTTAAATAACAATTTCATCTGAATACATACAAACAATTTGTAGGGGGACTGAGTGATTCGACCATGTCAAAAGATTTTAATATATTTGTTTTTTTTTTGCGAAAGTCTGATCAATTGGTCCGGAAATGAAAAGTTCTCTTCGATATGTGAAACTTTATAGTAAATATACAATAAAAGTAGGAGCTGACCCAAATCATCTAAAAATGGAGTTACGAGCTACATACCTAAAAAAATCGTGTGTATTTTCATCACCTGACCCTGACATATTCGAGAATAAAAATGACATAGTTTTATGTTCGATTTTCATTTTACATGATGATGACTTTCCTAAATCACGAAATCTTACTCCACATACGGTGATTGTTTTAAATGTTGACAAGTTTAATTTTATAGCACTGCGCATGAAAAATACAGCTTTCATGTAAGATTAAATGGAACACGGTTATATTTCGTCACTTCGTGAATTACGTTTTGCTAAATTGTGTCATGTTTGAAATTACGTCAACGATAAGATTCATAATTTTTTGAAGTGTAACATTGAAATCTGTCAATCGATTTGCAATAACTAATGTTTTCTTGAAAGCTTGACCGATTTCGCACACTATCCCCTCAAACGGTTTTTTTGCGATCTCGTATCAGGTCCGAATTTGACCAACACATATTCTACAATTCAGACACCGATTAAGCAAACATCGTTGATAGTCTCACTTAAAGAAAGATATATGATGAAAGATACTATACAGCGGATCCATAAAAATGATAATTTACTTGTTTTAATTAAGTGTTATTACTAACAAAAATCTAATTATTTGGAATACATTTGTTTCAAAATGGCGCTCTCTAGCACAATATTAGAAACTTTCTCAAATATTCCATCAAAAAAATCGTTCGATTAATAAGCCCGATTCGTACTAAGCCTCCCAAAGTCGTTTCGTGGTATTTATGAAATACTCGCAATTAAAATAGAAACTTTACCTGGAGAATTGCTTATATTTGTGTTTGAACGAAACCTATATGTGCCAGATTTACGAATATAGTCGCTCAGTGTAACCCTGATATATACGATCATAAAAAATGATATAGTTTAACGATTGATTTGATTTACCATATCGCTTTATTTCTAAAATCTCGCAGTTTTACTTTAAATGAAAATAATTGGAATTTTATGCAACTGCGCATGCAAGTCTCGTCATTTTGTGAATAATGGTTTGGTAATTTGTATCAAGTTTGGAATGACGTCTAACATAAAATTCATATTTATTGCTGTGTAAAAGTACGATACAGTGTCCAGGATTTTGATAACGAAATACGATCCTTAAATCATATGTGCCATACAGTCCAGCACTTCATGACGCATATTCGTTTTCATAACGTCACAGACTTTATGAAACATCCCCGTGTTATTACGCAGTTCTTATGTAACATTACATTCGAAACTATGAGTTTGCCATTTATTCCCAGACCTTGCAACACAATAACTTTACATCATAACATTTATATGCATTATAGGATCCCAGACATACTGACGCAGTATCGTTTCGGACTTGCAACAAGAACGATTTCGGATCTTTTGACACATTCTTACTTTCGGATATTATAATACATGCCTGTGCGTCATAATGTCCCATACGTTGCGACGCACTCCATTCGGACGTTATAACCGCGGATGCAATAACACGACTCAGTCCTTTGACCCTCGCGTAGACAGTCAATTTACGAAACGCATAATTGACACATATTCTGTGATATTGGAACGGGATGAATAAGCAAACAACGGTGGTATATATGCTTTTGAATATAAAGAAAATTTAGCATTACAAACAGTTTGTGAAAGCACGTGTTGTAAAGCTTTGAAAATACGAAACACCATGCGCTTCCTCCAATAAGAATTTTAATGGAGATGCTTGGTTGTTAGTTTCGATTTGTTGTTTTTGCGAATAACTAACTAACTATTCACCACCAAACCAAAAAAATTGCATATTCGTGACCACCAAACGATGTCCTATCGATCTGAATAGATTTGGTAGTGAAATAATGATGTTTCATTTTATTCCGGCCAACTTCACGTTAATTTTTTAATATTTTTTTTATTAATTACCCGCCCACCACCAAACGTTAAAAACCGACTACCAATCACCACCAAACGTCCACCAAACGATTAAAATTTAGTTTATCGAATTTCCGCGAATTTTCCGGCCAACTTCACAGAGGTGAGATGGACAGTGTAAGGTATGCTCTTTAGACCCATGTGGAATAGGTATTGCGATTGCCGAGATAAATAATGCTCTGGAGTATTTCGTTGATATGATCAGTATAGTATTCCATGTTTCTTCAATAACGCTTATGCTCACTGAAATTATATAACATTTTTCGAAATTGTTTCATTCTGAATTATATATGTAACAGATTGATTATAGATGTAACATACAATATTGAATATTAATTATAATATTAGTATTGTGTTGAGAAAAGACAAGAACTTCATTTTTTACATATTCTGCTTATTTTAGCTTCAATCAGTAGATTGCATTCTTCTCCTTGCCTTCGGTGTTGCCTCAATTCGGAGTAGCTAGTGTAAAAAAGCGCGCGTCATCGGTTGTATATCGGACATACAAAGTCGGTCGTTTCAGGGAATTAGGTGGTGCTTGCTTTATACCGCTCAAAATGCATTCCAGCTAGCATAAAAACCCGCGCGAATATCGATTGCATGAAAGTCTGTATTTTATTAAATCGTTCGTGAAGAAAAAGCAATGTATATAATTGTCGTTTCATTACTTGTAGTAGTATCAATGATGGTAATCCATAAATGTTATGTTACGAAATCTTGATCTAGGCTTTATGTTATATTGTATTTTTCTTGATCGGTCGTGTTTTGCCGGAAGGATGAAACAGGGAAGAATAAATTCGTGTGCATGCCATCTGAAAAAAATTGATTCATTCAAGTATAGGCAACACTCCCGGCAACCGGTTGCCCGGAGTTGAAGTTGCATTTTTTACAAATCAAGTATTTCCGAATTAATTCAACAAACGATAAATCGATCATAAATTCTCGGCATCCGGCTGCCCAGAACAACAAATACATGATAACATCTCTGAGAGTTGCATAATCGTATCACTTATCAAGGTGAATCCAGATTTGTGTAACGCTTTACCCCATCCCACTAACAAAAACTCCTTCCCGTGGCAAACGTGGAGATGCAGAGGTATACTCGGTCTCCATAACAACGTTTACCACACTAATATTCCTTTCCTTCCCCGATGACTGTAAGGACGTGGCCGGCGCAGTTATTGACATTTTAAAGAATAGAACTCTCGAGACTTGTACATTGATGGTGGATAGCTACTCCCAGGCCCCATCTGTTGATTCTCTGTGCAATTTCGCTTGTTCTGGTCAATCACGGAGTAGCAACTACGAATTGTGCGGTCATCATGCTCATGCTCATGCTCATGCTCATGGCCGCTTTTCCAAGCTTTCTCAGTTGAACCTTAAGGCGGAAAAAGGGCTAAAAATCGATCTCAAAGCTTGAGACCGCACCATTACGTCAAATTTGAATTTTTGCCGTTCTTAAGTAATTCTATCAAATAAATTTAGTTTACTTTAGAGCCTTATTTGTGTTGCGTTTCAGATCGATCCTGAGGCAGCAGGCTGTACGTGGTTTTGGAATTCACGCGCCTACTTTAGACAGAACATCACGCGAGCGCCATTTTATTTTTTTGTCTTGAAAATTTGTAAATGAAGACGAAAATATTAACTTTCTGAATCCTAAAACTGTTTCCTTCTTCACAAAAAATCCAAATTTTGCTTACTTTTTGGTCATTTGAATGAGAACCTCTCCTTATGGTTTGAAGTATTTCATCCAAAATTGGGACATATCCTCTACTACTTTCTACAGTTGCAAGTAATCCAGTTTGACAGTACACACAGAAAAAAAAAAATGTTGGTAAAAATAAGAGTTTTTCACTCTTAGCAAAAAACAACCAACGCATACTCTTAGTTTAAAAATAAAACTTTTGTTTTGAGTACTGTTCTTCTTTTGCTTAAAAGGAATTTTTTTACTTTGATTATTATTCTTGATTCATTTAAAAGTTTTACTTTCAACCTAATAGTTGGCGTTGGTTGTTTTTTGCTAAGAGCGGAACACTCTTACTTTTACCAATATTTTTTTTCTGTGTGTAATTGCTAATTTTACCCTATCTAGCTGCCAGAGATGCCAGATTTGCAGACATGTCTGCAAATTCGCAGACTTTTAATTTTAGCTGCAGAATTTTTCTATGACGCAGATATTTGCAGATTTTTTAGTTTGGTTGCAGATATTTACAGATTTTTTGGATTGGCTGCAGACATTTACAGATTTTTGAATATAAAAGTTTTTGGTTACACTAGTTTCAAATCTGCTTTGGGTTCTTCCTCCATAAGCTATTTCTATCTACTTATCTTGGGCTATGAATGCACTGTTTACATTTAATATAACACATCATCAATAAGTCATTTTTGGTCAAGAATAGTTTTCCTGATATTTTTTGTTCTTCTAAGATTTTTGAAATTATTATTGCAGATATTTGAAAAAGTATCTGGCATCTCTGCTAGCTGCACACATTACCTCTCAAAAAGTAGACAGTTATCACATTTATATCGTTTTCGCTTGACAGTTATCACATTAATATCGTTTTCAGTTTCGGACCTAACTGCTGTCAAACTGTTTGTTTGGAGCTAGTTTCGAACCTAGGTTATGCGCCACTGAATTGAAAACCGGGTTAGGTTCTAATCTGAAAAATATTTCGGGTTCGCACACACCACCGCTGTTTTGCGATAACCCAACTCAGTTCCTTTAAAAACGTATGTTTGAAGCAACTAACATGGGTTAGTTTCTAGGTTCTCAATCGAAAACGACATAAACGTCCCAATCGTCAACCTTCATTTCGCTATGAAGCTAGTTTCCGATGTGTCCACAGAAAAAAAATCGCTTTGACATACACGCTCATTCAAAACTACTCAAAATTTGAGTTCAGAGAACTCAATTTGAAAAATAGACGCAATATGTCAAAAAATGAGTTTTAATTTGAGTAGAGTTAACTCAGCTGGTGAGTAACCATTCAATGTTTAAATCTTTGAGTGAAAAAATTACTTATCCTCAAGAAAAAGTGCGAGGACTTCGACATCGTCTGAAACTTTAATAAAATATCAAGCCACGGACCTAGTAGCTGTAGAGTCGAAGCAGAACATTCAGAAAACTAAAAGGTAGGTTTCTCTGAGTTTTGTTTTTATTCTAATCTAACTTCTATTCGTGTTTTTATAGTTTCTGCTAGTTCTACAATGTACCGATTGGTATAAAAGAGATGTGAAGAAACGTCGTCGGATTATATTTCCAGACATCGCTAGCGTCTGGATGAACAGGTAAAGGATACTTGAAGTATCGGTGAGATTCTTTGTAATCATATTAAAAATACTGAATGATTATTTTTCAAATTTGCGAGTAAAATGTACTCACATTTGACATTTGCATCCAAAACTCAAAACTGAGTAAACGAGGCGAACTCAGTTTTGACCATGTGCAGTTTTTATGAAATTGAGTGGCTAGCCACTCAAATTTGAGTTACTATCAATGAGCGTGTAGAGAAAATCGCAGGCAAAATTCGAACTAGGTACATCCTGCTAGGGAGATATCGAGATAGACAAAATATCGGTATACAGAGGATTATTCACGACCAATCTGAAGGACTAACCAAATAATCAAGATAGAGAGAAATATCGAGATAGTGAATATCCAGATAGGGAAAGTTAACTGTATCATAATTGCTACAATGGTAAATATTCTAAAAAAGGAATGAAATAACGCATATGGACAAGGCAAAACAGATAGCTCAAGTACAGGAAAGGAGATTTATAAAAAATGTAGAACGAGAACGGCGGAGAGAAAAACAGTGCTTTTGGCAACGTATGCCTGGGCAGTGGATGGCAACAGATCAAGAGGATGACATGACGTCATATTGGCGTAGTCAACATAAAAAACTTTGTTTGCAACAAAATAAACGAAATTTGTCTAAATACAAACGAGGAGCACTTTTGTTTGCATCAAATTAGAGAAAGTGTGCATTGTTTTCTATTGTTTACTGCTAGGATAGGATCCGCCAGCTCTGTCCCCTGTTTTTGAACCAATTCTGAACCAGCTCGTGATTGGACGAAAGTGACATAGGCAAACGTTCGGCTTGGATACTAAAAGTACTAAAGAGCTGCTTGGAAGTGTTGTCGTATTGTGATATAAAACGTAAAACGACGATTGTTTACTGTGTTGTTTTTTTTTTGTTTTCTTGAGATACCGCTTTCTTTCCATAACGTCCGTCTGTAATTATAAAGTGCAAGGCATTTTCTGGCAGACGAATTCAAACATATTATCCAGAACTGAAGTTCTACAGATTTCCGAGAGATCCGGTAGCGCGGTGTGCGGATTAATGCGGAAATGTCTCTTTTCGAAGTCTAACCGAGTAACTGACTATTTAGCCTAAGTATGAAAATATTTTCAACTTCATTGTCTTTGTTCCAGCGCCGAGTAAATTGGGAGTATTGTCTATCGCGAGATAATATAGCATTTCGTCGAGTTGTTGCTATATGGGGTACACACGTGTGCGGTCGAAACAAAAACAAACGTCAAAATGTTTTCTCACTTGCACTGATGCAAACTAGATGGGCGCGTAATTCAACGCACGGCCCGGTGGCGCATGGCTGAAAAGTCGCAATGTGGATTTAAGAAAAGATTCGCAATACTTTGGAGCAAATCGTGAGAAAGTTATCCCGGAAATCGCTTCTTGTTCTTCTTTTAGTATTATCGATACAGTTGAATTTTACAGTTTTCAACTGCATCAATCATCGGTGTAAATAGGAGCGTGTTATTTTCTACTGCTGTTTTCTCCGAAAAAATCACATGCAGTACTGGAACCAACCTATACACCTATACAAACTAAACAAAAATTAAGCCTTACAAAAAAGTAGTTTTAGAATATTTAAACTAAATGCAAACAGAGAAGATTGATCTTGTGAATGAGGTTGCTCGACTCAGAAAGCAACTTACAAAAATGAAGAGCATCGAAATACTTTTCGTAATGGCCAACAACAAATATATATTATTTTGCTTTGCTGTATTCCGATGGAAAACCCGTAATGATCATTTAAATGCGGATATAAAGACTAAATCATTGATTTTTCCCGGAGCGTGAAATTGATACATAATATAGAATATTTTAATCAGAACGATTTAAGTTTTGGACACGACTGTAACAAAACAAATATTTTGGCAACATTGGTCGAGTGGGGGTATGTCGTTTTCAGCAGGGATTGGCAAAATATAAGAAGAAGCCAGCTGGCGGATCCTATCCTAGGTCAAAACCTCTACATCTTACCAGGGTTACCAAAAACACAGAATAATCTGTATTTATACAGATTTTCAGCCTTTTTCAGACCAAAAATCTGTATGTGCAGATATACAGATTTTTGCATGTATGTACAGATATACAGATGTTTGAGAAGTGATGTTACTAAACCAATTTTAGAAATATATTTTTTAGTTTCAGTAATATTTCCTCTGTGTCTCTCTCAGCTTAGCCCTCTATATTAGGCTGCGGATGCTGACGAAGTCGACTTAAAATGACTTTTACTGTCAGCCGTGTTGACAAACATTGCACACAGTTTAATGGCAGTGTTGGTAAGCCCGGCTCATAGTAAAAGTCATTATTTATGTCGACTTCGTCCGCGTGCACAGCCTAATTAAAAAATCTTCACTTTTGAAAGTGGTCGCTCATTCTGAAAGGTAAAAAATTGTAATACACTCAGGTTGGCACCCAGCAAACGCCTGGCTGAAGTCTACTTCCGGAAACGTTAATTGTAATGCTCTGTGACTTTGTTAATTCTCAATTTTTTGTCCGAAAATTCGACAGCTACATTGGTCGACTTAATGTATGTAACATTATATATCAACAAAAGTCATTAAATGAAGAAGAAAATTATTTTTCCATGGTGCACATCGGTAAAGTTCAAGTTTCGGGATGCAAAATATCAGAACGATTTGTAGTGTTTTTTTGACGAAAATGTAAGCTGATCCTTGCTTGACTGAATTAAACCACAGGAATTAATATCTTCGATAGATAATCCACCAAAACGTTAAACAACTCAACTGATTCGTTACAGATATCGACACAGATTTTTCAAAGAGTAAATAGAGATAAAAAGATTTTTTAGGACAAAAATACAGATTTAATTTTGGCAACCCTGCATCTTACCACGTTTGTCCCTCTTTGACATGAATGTTAAACTGTGGTTTTGTTCAGTACACCGTAATGTATCAGGGTTTCCGTAACAGTCGATCACAAAATCAGCTGATTATTTAGTTTAACTTCTAGCATTAATTTAGTTCGCTTTGCTTTCATCGAAGACTCCATATCAAGAAGACTGGCAACTCTGTCCAGAATCCGGAGACAGTAACAGCAACGCCACTTGCGGGTAAAGGTGGTACTTTCCATAGTGATGCACACACACATATACATTTTTACATAAAGCTTCCTCCCTTCTTCCAATAGAGGCGCTGTAACCTCTTTCGCTTCTCGTTTGTATGGGGGAAGGAAAGAGATATCAGTCTTCTTGATATGGAGTCTTCGCTTTCATACAAGTTCTTCCATGGTATTATTTAGTCGCTGTTAAGATAGCACTTATGACAAGCACCATTTAGCACATTTCGAGAAAAATGGGTTTTAAAGTTTGAGATTGAATATCTTGAAACTTATAAATAATATAAATATAAATAACAATTCAAAGAAGACAATCGATGCTTCTATCTATTCTGAATTAATCTCTCAAATATTACAAAGACCGGTTGACTATGTGTTTACTATGAATGTAAACAAAAGCCGCACTCACACGTGTTATAGGTGTGTATTGATGACAAAATTTGTATGACGTGTCATAATCGTGCATGGAAAATTTTCCATAGAAAAAAAAATCATCAATTATTAACTTTTATTCATACCTTTGGCTTCATTTGGTCTATAAACAATCGGTGGAAGCATTTTGAAGGAAATGAGTCAGGGAATCAAGAAAAAATAGTTATTTTTGGTTACAGTATTGCCAAATATGCTATATTTTCAGTTGAAAAACATAAACTGCATTTTTCTCACGATTTGTGTATTTTTCATTTGAAAATGATTATGCCATTGTGTTTCTCAGATAGTTTTACACATAAAAACCTCTTATACATTAAGCTAACTTGGGCCAACCCACATACACAGTCATTTGAAGCAAAAAATTAAAAATTTCTCAGCACGTTTCTCGCTATATCTCAGTAACCAAGCAGAATGTCAAAATTCTGAAACCGTTACTTTGTAGTTTTTTTTGGTAAGTGATGTGATATATCTAACTCAGTTTACCCCAAAATTGCGTTTGTCATAGGATAGCACAACAGCGACGATTTGTATTAATATCTATTAAAATTAATTTACAAAACTTGCTACCCGAGACATCACTCATAACCAGGCATTTGTTTGGAGCCTAACTATTGCCAATTTTAGTGTTAGTTTTGATTTATAGTCTAACCTCAAATAGTAGGAACTAGTACTAGTTACTGATGAGAAGAATTCGAAACGCAAAAATTGGAAACTAGCAAACGAAAATTTAGCAGGGCAATTTCCACACAGCAGCGTAGTTAGCAAATTTGGAACCTGATGAATCGGTAAAGTGATTTTTACGGGTGTTTCCGAGTCTCCGCAAACAAACGCTATAATCACTGAGATTTCATTGTTTGCTGGATGCTCGGCTGTGCAGATTTCGGCGAATGATTCGAAAAAATAAGTATGAATGAAAACATGATTTGAATGAAAGCGTATTCATTCGATTCAGCAGCCGCATTGTGTATTGATGACACGGGGTGTTTGATAGATTTGCATTCAACTACTAGGTATAAATATGTGTAGCACTGGTTAGGATAATTTAATTTGTGTGCGATACTAACCTGGGAAATAGTCATGCTCAGTCCGCACCGTCGATACCACCATGATAAAACTGCACACGGCCAATAACAGCATGTTCATATTATTCACTTTTTTATGCATACGTTTGCGATTGGTATTAGCACTGGTTTTTCGCACTGACATTTATTTTCCACTGCTTGAGTTCCTTTCAATACTCACTTATGATAACATGGATTCAAACAAAACTCACAAACGGCATAATGTTGAGAAATTTTCATTGAATAATTGAAAGTCAGTTTGATATTTGAATGCGATGAAAATGAGCCTTGAAAAATCGATATACTGATCTCTCTGGTGCTACGACGTAAAATTCATCCATCTAGTCTGAGGCTCATACTTCGCAAACTTCTATTGAAGAAAGTAAACAAAAAATCAACAATAATATCTACAAAACTTTTTTTCTTATCAGAGAAATGGCGTTCTAGCGTCGACAAGCTAGTTTCATTGAATGTATGAAATACTATTATGTTTTTCATCATATCATAATAATACAATTAAAAAGTAAATTTTTGCACTCCTATGGAATTTGTAACACTAGATCAAATAGTTAACATTGTTCTCATGTTCTACGGTAACACACAACCGACGTTAACTGCCTATGTTTCTTGGCTGGTTCAATATGTTCTTAATAACGCAGATATTTCGATTCTCAAAACTAAGTGACACGCTTTGTTTCCAACCTTTGAAGACCCCGGAACACTTCGATGTTTCCCACACAAGTTAACCTAGTACTTTCCTACAAATTCAGAATTTATGGTCATTGGAGTAACACTTTGCACCTCTTGGAACCAAGCGATTCTAATGAATGGAAGCAGCCTCGAAATTGCCACCTACATTATCATTCATAGAAAATTTCACGCGACGGCGCATTACCGCCGCAATACTAGGATGGTATCAGCTGGTGATGCAAGTAAATAATATAATAGGTGAATGCAAACAAATTCCACAAAGGGCGCAAACGTTTGAAGTGAAATCGAGTCCACAGATATCTGTGTCGATCCCTTCAAAAACTACACCATTGTCTTGATGGCAAAAGGACAGCATAGAAACATGCACGTCTTGATTGTTTTTCGCATATCTGACGATAGAAACATGCACGTCTTGATTGTTTTTCGCATATCTGACGATAAAAATGTATGGTATATGATTTGCTCAAACTTTGAAAACTTTTTCCGAGGCACTATTCTTATATACCAATTGAATCAGTTCGACAAATTGGGATAATGGCTCTATGTGTGTGGATTGTTCTTTTATAGAGCAGGAAAAGACTCCGAAAAGGTAACATGGTTGCAGAGGCACCCTCTAAAACAACTACTCTCACCATCGAACCTGATTCCTCTCAGATGCTATCTTATGGCATTACTTCAGGGTGCGGTTGTGTATTCCTTCAATAGGGTTTGACCACCACACCCCAACCTCCAAGGTCGGCCCAGCGATTTCGATGCAACAAGGCGTCCTGATCGTTGGTGCCCCGACGACTCGCGACTGATAGTGTCTCCTAACGATCTACTCAGTCTAGTCCCCGGCGGTGAATTTAGCTTACGCCTGGCGAAAGAAGTTCTACCGATACTGATTCTCCTTCTGTTTTCGCAATATTTCTCTCGGGCTAACTGCGGGAACACTGAGTTTGCTGGCGTCCGACAACCAATGCCCGGTGCTCTGTCGCGATGTGCTCGCCTAGTCTCCGGTGATGATTCCTCTTTCGAAACCGTTGCTCGCTGTACATCATGCCATTTTCACTGTAAGGTGGTCATGATCTGCATCACTCTTGGCCGGGTTGACTACGCTTACCATTTTGTGGACGACATTATGCGGGTTAATGTTCGGCATACCCATTTCAAGCCTCTCCACGCCTCGAGCCTCGGTCATTCGAAGACCACATGCTCCGATGTCTCCTCGTCGTTCTCAGACTCAGGGCCAGTACTGCGAAATTTCAAAATCAGTAACCTATTTCTGTTTAAATTTACCGAAACCAACATTCAGATTCATCGCCTCCCTCACTCATCAACTTTCCAACTGACTGAAATTCCATGCATAATCGAATGGTTGAGTGCAGAGGAAATAAAAATTTCTTCACCATCCAAAGCATTCATTTGTTTTTATGTAGGAAGAAGTTGGCATCTTCTACATTTTTGAGTATAAGTGAACTACGTAATCTATATCTGGTGCACTTTTGCTCAATAATCCCTCTCAGAGCTAGCATAGAAACAAAATTCAGTTCGCTTCTGAAACCGAACATGTCCGAACCTGAACGCGCTGCGTCAGGAGATCGAATGACGAAGGAAACGAACAAAACATTTGATTCATCGCGACGGGGATGAATGGAATTTCGTTTCCATTCACGTTCAAGCAGGGATGTCAATTTTTTAAAGCTCTATTCTGGGCGCAACGATAACGTTGGATGCCCGAACCGATGACTCAATCCTAATTTCCATATTTGTTATCGAATCTGATTTGTATGTTATCTGATTTGTATAGATTCACCCAAAACGAATCTTTGGGAGCGTAAATACATCTGTTTTTTCCCTCTCGAACTGTGAGCGAAAAGCTCCCAAATGATTCGTTAGTGTTCACTAAACCTCGTTGTACCATTCATTATCGTACGCTAAAGCTACACGTTGTAGGCTACACAGTACAGATATAACTTGACTAACAAATACCAACATATCCATGCTGCTTGTGATCGTCGCTGCAATGATGAGAAGTTTATATAGCTCATTCAAACAATTACTCAATATGTGTTGTTATGGTTTAGGGCTAGGGTCAGATCACTCTAGGAATGTATAACAAATTTGCATCAAATTAGAAAAAAAAAAACATTTAATTTCCATTTTTGCTTCAACTTTGCACTCCCTCGTAGAAAAGTTTGCTTAAGGGGGTTTTCTACTCTCATGGCTTCAACAAATCGATTTTTTTCTTAGTTTAATTTTTATCTATTTGTACACCACAGGAAGGATTCGGTGAAAATCATATTCCTTGGCATGTTTCAGTGAATCGGAAGGTACCAATTTCCGGCCGTTTCTGAGATACTAAGTGCGGTGCCCCACGATGGCGCTTGTCTATGGAAAAATCATTGTTTGAAGAATTCACCGGTCCATTCTTGACGGTTTATGTCTATGTTTGCGTTTCCGATTGGATTCTTGTTTTTTTGACGAGATTATCGTACGAAAGAAAGAATGCGTTGGACATGCTGAGAAGCGTATGGGAACAAGATTACGAAAACTGAAGAAAGAAAACGAAGGTAGAGGGAAAGGAAAGGGAAAGTTGACGGACAAATCAATCGGCAAGCTAACAAAATGTCATGGACTGGCGATTCGGAGAAACTCAAATTCAGTAGACCATATGCGAAATGCAATCTGGGCTTCCCTCGAACACTGCTCGTCGTCGAACGAAAATCCCCAATACTCAAAGTGTTCACCCGGCGAGGACAGTTGGTGTAAGTGGCGTCAGGCTGAAGTAAAAGGAACTTTAGAAACTTTCGAACATGTCAGGATCTACGAAAGTCTATTATCCAATGATTTATTATAAAGATGCTTAGGAGCTCACACCCAAAACATCGATGAGTCTCTGAATAGTGGAATCTGTTCCTTAGCGCCAAAACACATGCGAAAATTCTGGCAGGGTGACTTATTTGGCAGTCAGTATCTTCAACCAAGGATTTTCATCGATCTTACAAGCTATGGAGGTGATGGAAATTACCTTGTGGACTGAAGCTGAAAGATGTACTACTCGACTCGACAGTGAACGTATAATTAGTTCTGAACGCAATTACGCAAAGTGGGTGTCGCAGCAAATCAGGCCGGAATTCAACAGAGAGAGCAACATTTGCAAAGCCAAGAACATTTTCGTGATTAGGAAGGCGAGCTCTGCGCACCCGGTACAGTAGATTATCTAGTAGGTTACTACTATCGAGTTATACACCGTACGTAAAACGGGTTTTTCCGAAAGTAGTGTTTTTTAAGCGGTCAAGACTGTTCATAGAAGTACTAGTCCGATTTCAATAATTGTTCAGAATACATACCGCTATGTTTGCTCGAGAGGGATTTGCAAAATGTCACTTTGCTGCATTTTTATAGCCCCTAATAGGCCAAAAATATAACGTAAACGTTGGAAATCTTCACAAATCGTTACATAACTTTATCAAATTATAAAACAAAAGAAATCCCTCTCGTCTAAACATAGCAAACATGATTATAAAAAGTATGAATTTTCTGATTACAGATTACCAAATTTGCCACAACTATACATAAGCGGAACCCATGCAGTTTCAACATCATTGTCATCAATGAAGTTTCAAGGTCGCGAGAGATTTTTCATTTAGTCTTCAAAAGTAAAATTTAAAAGGCAAAACATGTATCTTCAAAATCAAAAAAAACTCTCTATATCTATTAAGTAGATGCTTTACAATTTATTCTCAAAAACGCTCAATTTTAGGCCTTGCGAGTAGAAAACCCCCTTAACAAACATCCTACGCTGATTCACTTTGTTCGACGTTTTGTTGAATGTATACCCGCAGAAAAAAGATTTGTAAGTTCAATAAAAATATGGATTAAATTCAATAAATAAAATTATTGGTCGGGAGACAATAAATTTATTTATTGAATTCAATAAAATTAATTTATTGTTTCAATAAAAAAGTTTATTGTTTTGCTTTCTAATAATTTTTTTTATTGAAAATAAAAGAAAATTATTGAAATTAAAAATGTTTTTATTGAAAGCAAAAATACATTGTTTTTCTAATAAAAACGCTTTTAATCCACCTAACAGTGTAATGAGACATTTCTAATAACTCTTATCACTCTCTTCGGATAATATATCGTTTGAGAACATTTAGAACTTGATGCTTCGCGATGTTTTTGATAACACATACTACATGGGATAGTGGCTGGACTCAGAGAATCGCTCAAATCAGCATAGAACAGTGCTAGAAAAATTTAAACCAAATCAATGGGAAAGCGAAAAAATGGCCCATAAAATAGACATACCAACGAATTATTGTTAATGCTCTGTTAATAAAATATCTAAATTGTGGGAAAACTGAATTTTCCTAAAGGGGTTATATATTGTACTGAGCCAAAAAAATCGAAATTTTTTTTTTTTTGAATCGATTTGAAGTTTATACTTTACTCAAATTTCCAACGCGACTGAGAACTAAGAAATCAACGTTTTTCCTTGAAAAGGGCGATACTAGCAGTGATACTATTCAAAGAAAATCAACAGTGAATATTTCCAGACTTGGTTTTATTTCCTATTTAAGAACTATTGTGTTTTTACATGCTAGATTGCATGATTCAGTGATCGAAAACTAAAACTTCATAAAGTATTTGAAATTATTAAATTAAAATTTGTTTTTGCTATTGAAATTGACAAAATGATAGTATCGCCCCTTTGGCGATTGTTTACTTTTTCGGTCCCACCTATCAGTGAAGTATCGCCCTTACGTTTTTTTACAATAACTACCGTTCTACACCACCGATTTCGTCCGTATTTTTTCAATAGCGATCATTGTTACTATTTACAGCTGGTATCAGTTTGATAATCCTAAAAAAATACGAAAATAACAGTTTTGCCTCTAAACTGATAGCAAAAAAAAGTATCGCCCTGATTGTTTGCATGGAGCGTGGAGGGTGAAACTTTAAATAAACAAACAAAAATACAGTTTCGCCCGTTGTATTTTTTGCTGTAGTTTAAGAAAGCAATATCGTAGAATCAAAATTTTTAGGTTAGGCAACAGGCAACAAGTTTCAAAGCCCTCATTCGCATGTATGAAAAAAGCCTTATGTTTACAACGGGGAAAATGATCGGAAATGGTGAGTGAACTAAGCAATCATGTGAAAAAAAAATTCCCCCCAGAGGCGAGACACGAACTCGCAACCTTTGAGACTCCGACCCAATGCACTAACCCTTATGCTATCCCTGGGTATGGCGACATCCCAGAAAGAATATATGATTATCCCACTGGCGACGGCGATCGTGCCCTGCCTGCAAAGCGAGAATCACACACAACGGCAGCTGATCACCCCAACACATTTGATCTATTTAATTTCCCCGCTAGATACCAAGGCCCGGGTTTTTATTATCGTGTGATGTCTAATTTTTAGTTCATTACCCATCGTACTTCGGTGGGTGACAGAGCTAATGAAAACTGTCGATTTCTGGTCCCTTGCCCAGTGAACAGAGGTATGACGGGAGCGAACCCGCCCGTTCGAATTAAACTAATAATGTTCTTTCTGGGATGTCGCCATACCCAGGGATAGCATAAGGGTTAGTGCATTGGGCCGGAGTCTCAAAGGTTGCGAGTTAGAGTCTCGCCTCTGGGGGGAATTTTTTTCACATGATTGCTTAGTTCACTCACCATTTCCGATCATTTTTCCCCGTTGGATACCACCAGTCCTAAATAAGGTATTGGCACATAAGTCAAAAGACAAAAAAATTGAATTATTAGTTTAATTCGAACGGGCGGGTTCGCTCCCGTCATAGCTCTGTTCACTGGGCAAGGGACCAGAAATCGACAGTCTTCATTAGCTCTGTCACCCACCGAAGTACGATGGGTAATGAACTAAAAATTAGACCTCACACGATAATAAAAACCCGGGCCTTGGTATCTAGCGGGGAAATTAAATAGATCAAATGTGTTGAGGTGATCAGCTGCCGTTGTATGTGATTTTCGCTTTGCAGGCAGGGCACGATCACCGTCGCCAGTGGGATAATCATATGTTCTTTCTGGGATGTCGCCATACCCAGGGATAGCATAAGGATTAGTGCATTGGGCCGGAGTCTCAAAGGTTGCGAGTTCGAGTCTCGCCTCTGGGGGGAATTTTTTTCACATGATTGCTAAGTTCACTCACCATTTCCGATCATTTTTTCCCCGTTGGATACCACCAGTCCTAAATAAGGTATTGGCACTTAAGTCAAAAGACAAAAAATTTGAATTATTAGCTTATGTTTACATTTGTGAGTCTCGCCCTTTTCACAAAAAAGCGTTGAAATGAAATCGCAGCTCCTGATATCACGCTTTCTCTGAAGTGCATGCGTGCATAGTTCCAAATTTTACTTTGACATCGACTTTTCCTAAAGGTGACTTCCCAGTAGTATCTTCGATTTGAATTATTATCGCAAAGAACAAACAAAAACCTCTCGAAAACGAACCGTTTGGGAAAATCATCATCATTACTGGAATTTTCATTTTCACGAATCTTTTCGATAACCTTCCGTCACTTGCGTTAATGCACTGGATGCACAGTGCTCTGATAATCTAGCGAAATCGTCTTAGGGCCTCAGCGGGTCTAATTCAGAGCTATCTGCGCGGCGAGTTAAATCTGTAAAGAATACTAAAAATTAATTTCTATTCCATAATTTTCAGTTCAGCAATTCGAGAGATCGTGCTCACCGCAAGCCATGAAAAATAGACTACGTTGTGAAGCGATGGTCACTATTTATTAAAAAATCACGGTTAAATAAAAAATAAAACTATTAAAAAATTTCAAATAGTTTATAATTTTCACAAACTTATTAAGAAAAATTGTTTAATAAGCTTTCGTAATATTGTGTAGGAAAAAAGCTGAAAATTTCAGTATTTTCTCTATCTGCAACATATAAACCCTTAAGTATACCAATTAATTGGTATACGAATTGGAATAGGTTCGCCAAATTTCGGAAGAAGTCTTTAAAATAACTTCTTGAAAGCTACCTAAAAATTGTTGTAGTTCGGCAAAAAAAAATCCCCGAAAATGAAATGTACCTATTAATGTGAAACATAGTGAATAATACATACAACAAAGACCCATTTTTATCAATCTCATGGTGTATTTTAGGCTGACAAAATGGGGACATCGACTAAATCGGACTTTTTTTCTTTATAATAAACTGAAGCTGTTAAAATATTCTTCCCGTCCCTTGATGTAGTCTGATAACTATTTCTGATTATGATGAACTTTTTATTTTTGCATATTTCCATCTTCATGATAAGGAAAACATGCTCAAGAAAGGATTTACTCGAATTCAGTCTTGTTCGTCTGCTAGAGCCCATCAAACATATGTTCATATTTGGTTGATAAAATCGGTGTTTCAATGTGTTAAAATATATATTCAGCATTCGAACAAGTTTCTTTTGAACGAGTGTAGAACGACTTTGTTTCTACTTATTTGAAATAAGCGGCGTAGCCAGAAATTCGGTTTGGTGGGGGTTTGGTGAAAATCGATCTTACTGTCCAAACGGCATAATTCCGAAACCGTAATTTTTGAAGTTTTAAAATTATGCAGAATTAATTTTTCAGAAAATAGTAACAGAGTTCGTGTCTTTAGCGAATACCGTAGACGATATACCGTCAAAATTATTTTATCAAATGATGCGCTGTTTAACGTTTGTAAAACTCATCGAAGATACTCAACCTCCGAAATTGGCGGTTTCAAAATGATGCTATCTTGACCTTAAATTACTGTTTTTAAACATTTGACCTATATATATAATTGGTCATACAAAAAAAATCAAATGCTCATCAAAATCGATTAGAACCTGCTAGAGTCGAATGGTAATCGTCATTTTTCATAAATTTCTCTCTACATTCGGAAAGTGTTATCCTCGTTATTAATCATATTACGTTTTCGTCTCAACTCGACGCATTCCCAAAATAAAAACCTATTTTAATCCACCTAGTAGTGCAATTGTGCTTGCCTCATTTGTCCAGACTACGATTCCATGGCTGGTTATGTTCAATACAATGGTGGAAATGAATATTACGTGTTCAGTACAATTTGCACATACATACAACAGATCGACAGCCACGATCTTAAGATACTATGTGATACTGAAACATCGCTTGAAACCAGCGGCGGATCAAGGAGAAAGATCCGGGAGATCCGGGTCCTGCCGAAAATTTTCAACTTGTTAAGAAATTTTAAACTAGTTTTAATTTTAAAGTAGCAACCCCTCACTGCATACTCCCTCCGGGCCGGTATGATTAACGATTTTAGAGTGATTGCATAACCTTTCTATATGAGAAAGGCAATAATGTACCAAAGTCCAAAAAAGTTAATTTTTGTCAAACATCTCAATGTTTCATGCATTTTAAAGTCATTTTGCATCAAAAATACAAATTTGATTTTGAAAATTTTTCATTTCAGTTTATATGGGAATTTGCTGTGTGATTGCACTCTTCAACTCGTAACTCCGGAACCGGAAGTCCAATCAATAAAAAATTCAATAGCAGCCGATGGGAAGGTTGTACCTTTCATTTGAGACTAACTTTGTGCAAATCGGTCCAGCCATCTCTGAGAAACAGAGGTCACATTTTTTCCACATACACACATACACACACATACATACACACACAGACATTTTCCGATCTCGACGAACTCAGTCGATTGGCATATGACACACGGCTCTCCGGGGCGGGATTAGATTGACGAATTTTAGAGTGAATGAGAAAGGCAAAAACATTTTTAGCAAATGTTGAAAGTTATGCATTTTTTTGGTGAGCAGTTCTATGTTTCATAGACATTAAATCAATTTTAACTTCGCTTCCTATTAAATAAAGACCCTTATTACAGTACATCTCTACAAAAACGAGCTCAATTTGAAAATAAATCTGAGGATTATGATTGATTTCAGAACTCTGGAATTTTCTATTGGAATGTTTTCAGGCAGGAATTTGATATTGATGCAATTAGACAACTGTGAAATCAAGACCAATAGATCAGTTACATATCAGAACCCCATTCCGACAATTTATCAAAAGTCCTCATGATGTTTACAACAACAGGTTATCAATCTACGGATCAGATAATTGTTATTGTAATATTGAATTAAATCAGTCAGCATCAATTAATTTTTCAACTCCAATCAAATTTTTTTGTGGTGGTTGTTGTATGGTGTTAAACCCCAAAACCTTCTCTTGGCTACGCCGTTGCTTGGAGTTATTTACTTCGCTTTCATTTTCCGATGTTTCAGATCGATCCGATGGTTAAAAGTTAGAAAAATTGCAGACAGAAGGTTCGTACAAATGAATATTTTTGCACTGATAAGTTATCAAATTCCTTCCAGACAACTTGGAAGTGTTCGGTGATTGTTTCTAGCGGTTGTAGATAGAAAAATTAAATACAAAATTCGTTTTATCGAAATAATGTTTGGCTTATTTCAATGGATTATTACTATAATGAACAATAAATAGGCGACAAAGAGTAATCCACAAACAACAAGCCATAACTTTTAAAATATTCAAAATAGATATTTGAAGTCTTCAGTAAAGTTATTCGCAAAAGTAAGAGCTACAAATTTGCTGAAGGCATCATTTCAATATAATCACTTCCAAGAAAATTTGTGAAAACATCTCACTCATAGCGGGATTAATCAGCAAATCACAATACCAAAAGAAAGGGCATATTGCCTCCATTATATTCTCCGAAGATACTATTGACCTAAAATAAGCCGTTTTGGCGTTAATAATAGATTACATGTTTTTGGTCATATTTCTGGCAATGGGAAATGATAAAAATCTTTCGTCCGCATTTAATGTTAAATATCTCTTTTGATAATAGTCCGATTTCAACAATCTATAGCTTGTTCGAAAGGTATTCGTTGAAGCTGTCTAAAAACATATAAATTGTTAATCTATATTGTCAATTTCAGCAGATAATTTAAAAAATTGCAAGAAACGCCATTTTTATGTATTCAAACATTCATATTCGGAAACTAAACATCAGAATCAAAAACAAATTAATTCTTACTGTTTTTAGTTCTTTCATTTAAAATTAGTTTGGATAAGATCGGTTCAGTCATTGCTGTGAAACACGAATGAGAATTTGTCCGTTACACACACACACACACACACACGCACACACAGACATTGTCCCAAATCGTCGAGCTGAGTCGATTGGTACATAAGACTCGGCCCTGCGGGCCTCGGAAAAAATTTTGAATGTTTGAGCGAATTCTATACATTTCTTTTATAAGAAATGTAAAAAATATTGTGAAATTAATAATTTTGTTGGTTAAAGTGATAAACAATAATTGATTGAATTCAATAACACATATTTTTGGTTTAAATATGCTAAATTTTTCTGCGTGTGGGGTAAAGAGACTAGAATAACAAAGAGACGCCATCTTAATTCAGTGAAAACAATTCAACTAGCACCCAGGCTACAGGTCACAGGCAACACTGCAAATGTGCAAGCCTCACCAAACTTGTTTGGTTCCGTTTGTTTCCTCTAAACAATATAAAAATCCGATGCGACTTCTGGTCTGCTGAGTTCCTCGACCAGCTAAAACATAGTTATATCCGCAGGAATCGTATTTTGCAGCAGCAAAACTATATTAGGCCAAAATTTATTATTTGCATCATTTGGTATTCGTTACCCTCATGCTGAATTTCGTGCCCCCATCAAACCAAGCCCTTTTCTCTTTAGCGTTTCTAAACACGACGGTATTGTAACAAATTTGGTATGAGGATATAATTTTTATCTTTAAAATCTTTAGTAATTTTAATGAATTGCATAACAATACTTCCTTAAAAACAATGCCACATAATGCTAAACATTTACGATTGACAACTCTCTTGTTCGTTTGGAATGACATTGACAGTAAAATTGGAATTCCAAACGGAACATGGCGTCTCTTTGTTATTCTAGCCCAGTCAAAAAGGGCAAGTTGCTGTAGCGGGGGGCCAACTCGGATGCGCTAATTGCCCTACAATTTGCCAGCAATTTGCTGGCAATTAGGAAGCTATTTTATATGCAACATTTGGGCGATTTGCCGCCGTCATTTTTTTGCCGCTCTACCCGCCCTTAAATCGCCCAGGGAACGCGCCATTTAATCGCTCTTAATTGCCTGATATGAAAATTAAAAGTAATAATTATTTTCGGATTCACTATCTACTCACATAAATTTATCGGTACACTAGGTAATCACCACCAGACTATAGGAAGAATCGATGGTGAAATTCGTATTGCACACCAAAACTTACCACAATCTGACTTTCATTTAGACTCAGAGATCTTGTTCCACTATACTTACACATGATTCCACAATTTTCCACATTCGTTGGCTAAATTAAGTGCACTAAACAAACAAAATACAAGCGGGAACGCGCCAATTGTTTAAAAAAAAACAATTTTAAACTTAAGCCAAACATGAACCGCCATGTTTGAAAAACGCGAAAAACAACCAAGTCCATTTCAGCCGCCAGAAAATTTGTCTAATTATTGGAATTGCCTTTAAATCGCATATTGCATTTGTTCCTAGGGGCAATTAGCACAGGCGAGTTGAGTCAAACGTCAAACTTTTAAATCGCCTGACCATGTTCGTCCGCATTTTTTTGATAGGGATTCTTTTTATTATCCCAGTCAAAAAGGGCAAGTTGCTGGCTAACAGGGGGCTATTTGCCATCTCGGATGCGCTAATTGCCATTCAATTTGCCACCAAATTGTTGGCAATTTGGCTATTTCAAATGCAACATTTGGGCGATTTGCCGCCGTCATTTCTTTTGCCTCTCTAACCGCCCTTAAATCGCCCCCAAATCGCCCAGGTACGTGCCATTTAATCGCCCTTAATTACCTCATATGAAAATCACAAATAATACTTATTTTCGGATTCATTATCGACTCACATAAACTTAACAGTACACTAGGTAATCACCACCAAACTATAGGAAGAATCAATGGTGAAATTAGTATTGCATACCAAAATTTACCACAATCTGACTTTCATTAAGACTTTAAGTCAGAGATCTTGTTCCACTATACTTACACACGATTCCACAATTTCCCACATTCGTTAGCTAAATGAAGTGCACTGAATAAACAAAATACAAGCGAGAACACGCCAATAGGGATCTTTATGGGTGCGCGGGTTAAGGCATATTCTGATGCAGATTAGTACCGTGAGTTAATATCTCAGTCCTTTTTCTATTTTTAGGCCCGAAACTATTGAAAAAAAAACATTTTTTAGTTTGTTTTCTTTTAGGACAATAACACATCCAAACCCATGCGACTTGCACGACTCTATAGGTTGCCTTATCAGATCTACCATAGTTTGCAGATGAAACTTGGGATAGCAGGCGGCTACCCAGTTAAACTTATTCCGGAACCGGTTTGGATTTCTGAATGGAGTCATTATGGATTCCAAATCAAATGCAACAACCGATTCCGACTCAGAATCGGTTGTTGCATTTGATTTGGAATCCATAATGACTCCATTCAGGATTCCTAATCAAATTCCGAATGGTTTGACCGGGTAGCGGATTGCAAAAGTACCCAGTTAAGCTCAGCCGGAAATGAACCGGAATTCTGGCTGGTTCCATTTCGTATTCCGGCTCCAGTGACACAACCGATTCTAGTTAGAATCGGTTGTGTCACTGGAGCCCGTGGACGAACTGGAACCAGCCAGAATTCCAGTTTATTTCCGGCTGAACTTTACTGGGTACCAGATCATGATGTGTGGGGTGATGTCCCGGTTAACAATGAGGCGAACGAGATAATTGCAGATACGTCATTTAGTAGGACAACTGTCAATTTGTTGGTTGAATTTGATTTGTTTTTTTTTTTTAATTTAAAAATCAGAAAAGAATAATTAAGGTTTGAGAATGATATAAGTGTATGAAAAACTGAGGCAATTTTTCCAAATTGAAGATCCCTATTGATTAAAAAACAATTTTAAGCTTAAGCCAAACATGAACCGCCATGTTTGAAAAACACAAAAAATAACTAAGTCCATTTCAGTCGTCAGGAAATTTGTATTGAAATGGCCTTCAAATCGCATTCGCAAATTGCATTTGTTCCTAGGGGCAATCAGGCGAGTTGAGTCAAACGTCAAACTGTTTATCACCTGACCATGTTCGTCCGCTTTTTTACCGCGATAGGGCTAATTTTTTTTATGGTTACTATATGCATAGTTAGGCGGAGACACTGAGCGGAGCCAATTGAATATGTCAAACGCCGGAGCCAATCGATCATGACGTCACACAACATGTTCTCTTTGGGTGTATATGGAAAAGGTATTGTGATTATGGTGATAATTACTTTACTCTTTCCTTGTGTTATCGAACATAGAGAAACGAAAATAAACAATATTTTTTCTGTAGCGCCGAAAGATATTCGCAAAAGTATTAAACTACATTATTCCTTCGATCTTGTTTCGCTATACGTACATGTAGAGTTCTTACTCAAGACGTAAACAATGAAACTACTAAGCTAGGGCTTGAACATTTGCATTGGATGCCAGTGTTTTCTTCCTGAAATAAGAGCTGCCAGTTTTCCGGCTTTTCTGTCCGCCTAACTATGAATATAGTAACTATAGTTTTTATGTATCACTCAAAATAATCCACACGTTAATGCTACGTGAAAACATACGTGATTTTTTTCATCGCACTTTTCACTTAACACTAACGTGGATCGTAGATAACCCCGAATAGAAATGTACAGTAACAAAACCATGATTTTCACTGTGACAGTACAGTAATTTTACAATAATTTACAGTAAGTTTTGGTGTTATACTACAATACAAAAACAATAAAATTTAACGTTTTTACAGTAAATTTCAATGTAAAATAAACTTACAGCGGAAAAAAGAGGTGGTCATGTAACTTAACATTAAAAATCAATGTTTCTCCATTCATTTTTTTCTCGAAAACAGTAAAATTTAATGTGAATGCACTGTATCAGTGTTTTGCTGAACAGTGAAATTTATTGTTACATGTAATTTTATTGTAAATCTGTGAGAACTTGGCATCGAACAATGTTGAAACAGTAATAACTATAATATTTATTGTTTTATGATTGTTTGTAGCGTAAATGCTATTGTAAAATTCTATCCGGTAACACCGAATGAACTCATGAACACTCATCTGTGTTTCACGTAATACTTACATGACATTTCACATATTTTTACAAGATACCTTAATATAACCTATATGATGCGTCTGTTGTTTTTAAGAAAAAAAAGCTGTGAACTCTCATTCCACCTGAGTTTCACGTCATACGTGACGTGACTTCTCCCGTGTCTTTTATAAAATATTTTAATAGTAGCTACGTGGTGTACTTATTAATTTCAATAAACCATTCTTAAAAAGCATGTGATCTGTCATTGAATTTCACCTCTTTTGTGATATGAAAGATTGTTGAATAATGTGTTATCGTTACAGTTGAAACCTGGAAAATCCAACCAGCGACAATGGTTTTTTCTTTTGTTCTTTTGTTTTCTCCCTGATTACGGGACTGGTGCGCTGTATAGCGCATCATTGTACGAATACAGCGCACTACTTCCGACGTGATACCATTATTTAGCACCTGAGAAAATACGATTGTCCCTGGTTGGATTTTCCAGTTTTCAACTGCAACCAGAATATTAAACCCATAGGCGAGGCAACAGAACCCACGTCACATGGTGTCCTCAAATAGTCACTATGGATTTTTGAACCAAGCTCGTGGTGAATAATTGGGGACACGTGATGTAGCAGATGCTCTGTTGCATCGTCTATGGCATGCTTTAAAAAAACTGTATTATATTACAATTAGTTTATTAGTTGTTTTGAATATTGAAAAATACACGTAAATAAAAAGAAAGTCAAGAATATGTCATGCCAAACTTTATTCAAACAAATATTTACATTATATACATCTTCTACAAGGAAGTGCACAGTCGGTGGAATCCACCTACACGACAACACCATGGGCCCTATTCTCACAGTCACGCCCAGTTAAACTCATTCCGGAACCGGTTCGGATCTCTGAATGGAGTCAGTATGGATTCCGACTCAATCGGTTTCAGAATCGGTTGTTGCATTTGAGTTGGAATCCATACTGACTCCATTCGGGATTCCGAATCAAATTGCGAATGGTTTGACCGGGTGTCACCTAGTAACTACTAATCACTAAGTGCCGTGACTGTGAGAATAGGACCCTTGTAATTCTGAATACCTGAAAAGAAAAAAAACTTAGATTAGAATAACGAAACAAAACAGTTCGAAGGAACCGTAGTGCCAAAAATATGTAATTCGATAGCTTCTACCGGACCCTACACACTCAAATTGACGCAAATTTCGGTAATGATCGAAAGATAATTGATTATTCGGTAAACATGGTTTATTTGACAGAATATATGTCAAACTTTACCGAACGTTCTGTTGAATACGAATAGTTTTACCAAAATCTGTAATTAAAACTAAATTTCGTACAGTAATACCGTATTTGTTATCTCACGTACGAAACAAGCCCCTCGCTCACGGTAAGCCGTGCGAACAGCCAAATCATCGCGCCGTTGCACAGGACAGGAACGTCAAATGTGGCAGTCGAAAGTAATGGATTAGATTAGATGTGACAGTCGAAGGTGATAGATTAAGCCCGAGCCCGATAGAATTCCCATAATTAGAGCTTTTTTATAATTTATAAGATATTTTCTTTATGCACAGTATTTAGGTACTAAACATTGAGGTGCCACAGTGCATATTGGCCTAAAATAACATATATAGCGATAAGGTATGATGAATTTGAAATGACTAAAATTAACCTAACCTATGTAATACTAAATTAACCCTAATTTGATAGCACTGAAATCGCGTGGAGAGTATTAGTCGGCAATTCATAGTAAAAGAACTCGGTCGTCAATATACTCGGTTAGATACTAATTGTAAGTATGATTAGATCAATGGAATTATCAACTACATTTATGTTAATAAATTTCAGTTTGAGTCTTGCCAATAAGACAGACTACAAAAACTCTAACATTCTCAAAAATTACGAATGATGAGTACTTTGGGAGCCGACAATACTGCGGATTCCAGTCAGGTTACGATGCAACCTTCAGTAGGATTTAATTGTAAGGGTTGCGACCGCCCAGATCATGTC